>NC_142672.1:25431907-25551007 GCF_964200805.1 Pocillopora damicornis
ACACACCCATACATTCATGCACGTGCAACTAAAGCAAGATATGCTATTGTCGTAAGTGAATCTATTAAAGTCCAGACCAGAAGAGCAGTTCTAAAGCCGAAAAGCAGTTTTTGAAACGCGCTTCGACTGACAGTCACAAACCAAAATGGACATCATAACGAATTGTGGGAAAAGTAATGTGACTAATCTGTGGTGCGTCTTACTCGCGTTTATGATTGCTTAAGTTGTAAAACGAAATTTTTGAGTCGCGGATTGAAAAAGAAAAAAACCCATGACCCTCCTTAATTATTGTTGAAACTAAAAGGAAAACTGCATCAAGATAAACTGGAAAGCTCGAGATCAACGTACGTTAACAAGCATATAACGGTGCCCAGAAAAAAGTAAGTCCCTAAATTGATAACTGCGTTAACTGTAAAAACCGAATCGAACAGAAGCAGATATCAATCTGCCCATTTTTATACCATTAATAATAATATTCTTTCTTTTCTTTTCTTTTTTTTTTTTTTTCATTATTGTGCCAATGTGCGTTCTTCCGAATGCCTACCTTGAAAGTGTGTGGATACAGAATTTTACACCCACGGAAGACATTCGATGGGTGGGAATGTTTATCGTCGATAGAGTAAAAGGAGCAATACGCCCCCCACCCCACTTAAGCAATTTTGTAGGCGTGCGAAGACATGTTAGTGAACAGTGAAGATAATCAGTCTCCCCACCCTCCCCATTCCCTAACCATGACGCTTCTCTTAGCTATTTCATGGTTACATGTGTGCAGTTCTCATTGCACCCAGTAAGAGCTTGAACATATATAAAAAATAAAACTTGTTATGTAGAAACTGATGACCATGAAGATATGGACAGAAAACATACCTTTCACAGTCTTAAGCTTCTACAGCGCTTCCTCCACCACATACAGTGACGTACGTTGTCCTCCGGTTTTGATCTATTCTCCAGTTGCTGCGTTCCACTGGCAGTTGTTGGGTAAACAAAGAGGGATGGCAATGCTTTGATTTTTTCTTGAAGCCATGTTTCCAGCTCTTTTCTGAAAGCACAATAAATAAATGTAACATGACACACTAATGTCCAGGAAACAAAATAAAGTTTGCAATCCATTTATACACACAATCACATGATTTCGAGTGCTATTTGTAGAAATAAGCACGAGTAAATTTTTCTAAGATCAAAAAAATGGAAGGAGCCGGTAGGACATGTGACAAGTGGAATTTGCGGTCTTTGAAAAAAATTATGAACGGATATTTCTTCCATATTGCAACAAACATTTCTTCATTGTGATTGACCACAAGAAATTCCGTATTTTGAAAACAATCGGTGTAAAAGGGACAATTTTCCTTACACCTTCAAGTGATTTCTTCCAAAAGCCTGTTTTTTCTACTTCTTGTTTTCTCTCTCGAGTATCTGCTACGTCTCTTTACCGCTCTTCCGCTTCTCTGGTTTGTTTAATTAGTCAATCAACTCAGCCGTTTCGCCACTCCTCATTTCATCCCGTGAAACTTGCTTAGCCATCTCATTTGACTTTGCGCTCAACTCATCCCACAGAGCTTTCATTTCTTCACCTTGTTTTTAATTCAACGCTTTTATTAAATCTTCCTTGTCTGGATCAACTGGATCCTTCATCTGTTGACAAAGAGCCTCTCTTTCTTTCCGTTGCTGGGCGGCTCGATCAGAAAGATTTTGAACCATTTTCATGATTCCTTTGTTGCATCCTTGAAATGCCAGGAACTGTTCTTGTAAAGCTTCTTCTTCCTCTTCCCTTCCCTTTTTTTTTTTTCATCCACCGTAATCATAAAAATCACAATTTCCTCGATTGTGATTGGTTTAAAAAACTCCTGTTTTTCACTTATTCACTTGCCAAGTTGTTATCGGACAGTTCAATAAGCTAATCACATTCAAAGTTGTAGTTTAAATCAACCAGTCACAACCTTGGTTTCAATCACCATAAAAACAGTGTACAGACTCCTAAATTGGGACTTTCTTCAAAATGGAGAATTTTCCCCATAAACTATGGCAATATTTTAGAAGATTTTGTTTGGAAATTGTCATTTTTATGATTAATTGGCAATAAGACGTCGCGACGTCCAACTCGGTTTGTAATTGTACTGAGGCCCTATTAATGGTTATCGGAAAACGGGATATTTGGGTAAAAATATAGAGATACCGGTATTTAGGCGGAAAATTAAATAGATACGGGATTTTTCAAAAAAGATTCCCTACCCCCCATGGCTTTTTCCATTTTGCGCCACTTTCCCGATTACTTATTACTTTGAAGTCACCTCAGTCCTTTAACAATTCTTGTCAGAATGCTACATAGGAGCATACCATCGATAAACATGATGTCTTATTTGCACGTAATTTCTATTTGAAATACGAAGCACCCCAGGAAAATGTATTTTTCGTTATCAGGTACCTAAACATATCACGCTCAATGTCGTCATCATGGTAACTAGCATTGTGGGGATACGAACCACAAGAATTAGCGGGATACGGAATATTTTGGCCAAAAAGTAATGGGATACGGAATACTCAGACCCCTCCTAATGGGGTCTGTATGCTCGTGTTGCTCGAATAATTTTCGTTCTCTCGAGCTCTCACCATGGGGTAGCGCCACTTGGTACGTTTTACCCAATAGGATAGTCCAAACGTTTATGCATATTTTATAGACTAACTGATCTGAGAGATACTAGAACAGCTGGTGGAGGTGAACCTCATCTCTGGCACAATGGGCAGATCTTGATGAATACCAAAACGGAAATAATTTCACAGAACTACACTCGTTTCCTATCTTGAGTGCTTATAAAATATGTCAGTGAAGTTGAGTCAATCTAAACACAAATTCCGTGACGTATACTATCACATGTCACGCAACATTCAACGTGTCCTTAACTCTTTCAGGTACGCAAAGAAAAAGGACAAATGATGGTAACCTTTTTTCTTTTATTTTTTTTTGTCAACAGTATTTACACTAGTGATTAGTGCTATATCTCATTTGAAAGAGGACAAAATTAGCTTTTCAGAAAAAATATATTTAGCCTCCAAAAATCCATGGATTTTAAATCATGCTAAGAAAATGGCATACAATTTGCATAAATTATTGTACAACTTTTGACTTTGAAACAGCCTGAGCCTGAATGGATTGGAGTAAAAAAAGGAAACATTTCTAAGATAAAATATTCCTTATCTTATGGGCAAGACATCCAGAGACTCTGGCTGAAAAAGAACAAATATGGAATTAATTAGAATTTTTTCCCAAACTGTACCCCAAAACAATAAAAATTGACCCAGATTATTGAAAAATTTATTCCTCACCAAGTATTTACACAAGGGAAGTAAGCTATACCTCAGTTGAAACAGCAGTAAATAAGCTTTCCTGAAATGCATGTTTCCTCTCCAAGAAAAAGGAAACAACTCATTGAATGCTTTCAAACTAACATTAATTAGCATAAAATATCATCTAAATTTGAACTGTGAATTAAGTTATACCCAAATAATACAAAGTCATAAGGCAAAAATTAACTTAAGAGGTTCCTTGTTATATGGGCAACATCTCCATAAAAAATTGGTTGAAAGATAACAAATCTGAGACATGTTACACATATCTTGTCAACACTGATTGACACACTGACTAATTAGTCTGACCTCATCATGACCCCAAGCCCAAATTTACTAATCCCTCTTGAAGTCTACAGTGCAATCATTGGAACTATATTTCTTTGTTTGACTTCTGAAATTTTGCCTTGAAACAGGGACAAATAAGCTAATCAACCTCAAAATACATAAAGCGCAACATATATCAAAAGATTTTCACTTGCAATGCACCACCAGTATTTTCAAGAGTAAACAATTCAGAAGTGAAATGCCCAAATTTACTAATCCCTCTTGAAGTCTACAGTGCAACCATTGAAACTATAGTTCTTTGTTTGAAGATTGACATACTGACTAATTAGTCTGACCTTATCTGATCATCACCCCAAGCCCAAATTTACTAATCCCTCTTGAAGTCTACAGTGCAACCATTGGAACTATATTTCTTTGTTTGACTTCTGAAATTTTGCCTTGAAACAGGGACAAATGAGATAATCAACCTCAAAATACATAAAGCGCAACATATATCAAAAGCCTTTCACTTGCAATGCACCACCAGTATTTTCAAGAGTAAACAATTCAGAAGTGAAACCGGAAACTGTCATTTTATATCATTCCACTCATTCTCGAGCATAATTTGTTTTTTTTGAGAATTTTTAGCGTGTAACAAGTAGAACCACATCTAAAAAACATACAAAACATACAAGATAATGTACAGGTCGATCTATATACAACTATCGTTTTGAAATAAAGGATTTGTTTTGATTTAGTTCGGACGCGCACTGCGTCATGCGATCGATCTGTCATCGGCTGATAATTTAGGTCGTTGCGTTGTCAAATTCCATTGAAGATTATTTACTCTGTCGCCCCAAAATCATGTTTGATCACAATATATATTGCTTTACATTCACAAATATACATCTACAGGTCTATCTCAAGGCAAAAAACAAGGATTCGAGCGAGAAAAGTAAAAGTAAATTTAATTTTACGCTGTTTCAAAATCACGTGCGTCACGCATTTAAATATCGCAAGAATGTTTATAGATTACTTACCTCGATTCTTCGCTAGGATTTTCCAGTTTTCTGTCTAGTTCAGATTCCTCACCACTAGACATACCACCATGCTCACTTCCATCGTCAAAAATGATGTCTAAAGCTTCAGCTACGCTGTATCTCTGGCGCTTCGCAGATTGAAGTCGTACGAAAATGATTTCCGGAAAGGGCTCCGAAGGTCAATTTTGATAGTTCGGAGCTAAAATTTGCTATGTGATTGGCTTAGAATGTTTACTTGCCACAGTCGGAATTTCAGAGCGATCGGACGTAATACGAGCATTTCCGAAAAGGTTTACGTCATCGTGCAATTTTGCACGATCTGCCAAAGGCCTGACCGGAAAAAGTTTTAAGGAGTCACGGAATGGTTTTACTTCAACAGTTCGCTGAACATTTCTCTTTCTCCTAGTGGCATCTATAATATGTTGAGCCAAGCTATTACTACTACAAGGAGCGATCAATAACAATGAAACATATTTTTAAAACGTTTAGCATTTCCGGCTTGCGGCTTATCACGTGATCGGCAAGCTCCAATGGTCGTGGAATGCAGAGTTCCCTCGTGAAATCAACTGGCTGATGGAGTGAAGTTAACATTTCAGCTATAGAATCCTTGTGTTTCCTCCTTTCAGCCCGGCTCTGAACTTGTAAAATAGTTTGCTATGTAAATTTCATTTAACCAAGTTGAAGTAGCACAACAGCTGTGGTTCAATTTCAGAAAACACGAACATGAGCAATCGTCGAGTAAAGAGGAAAGAGAGGTAAGGTTGTGGTCTGCCAATTTAAGCAAGAATGCATTTCTTAGATGGTTTTTAGTGGATGTGTACGATTTCTAACTCATGTATGCTTGAGAAAATTTAATATTGCACAGTTTAGAGCTACTTAAGTGAGTTTTGTTGATTGGTGTTTACAATAGTTGTTTTATGTGCATATAAGATTAGCAACCTTTAATGCTTCATCATGAAAGTGAAAGTTGCCTATGTCATCATGTTCCTGTTTATTTATAGGGAGCTGTGCGTATAAATTCTTTGTTTTTCCAGTACCTCTCTGTTGTTCGGTTGTTCGATTGTTTTATTTCAATAATTTGAGACTGTTCCTTTAAAATCGATGAACTTCGAATTCATCGGTAACTGCTTGCAAAGAGTACAGCAATTTAAACATAATAGGTATCGTTTAATCGACATCAGTTTGCAAATTAAAGCTAAATTTACCACATTTAAAAGCATCTCAGCTTGGGAAAATAGTCGTCATACAAGTGAACCGAAATTTTAAAGCAAAGACACTCTTTATGAAACGTTACTTAAACTTGATTCAAACGTTGTACACTGTAAATCATAATTCTGGAATCGAGAGTTATTTTAATGCAAGAAGTATTTATGATAATGACTTTGCCCCGCTTCCTTTCCCAACAATCGATGAATTCTTAACTGTCACTCACTTTAGTATTGACTTTAATTGAATCATCTCTACCTTGAAGTTAATTTTGATGTATTAAATTTGCCATTTTGACAATAGTTCTATATCTTAATTGTTACTTTTTGCTGCCATAATAACTTTTCAAATATCACCGCTATGACACTGTAGAGTATATACTAAGTTTGAGTCTTCTAATGGTGAGATAATTCTACCTGAAGTTCAGTAATTAACTCTCAATGGCTTCACTTCAAACAGCTTTGCTTTGCTCAATTTTTTGTTAAAATTTCTTGATCATATTCTACATCAAATGCATGGGAGCATCATTTGTGACTAAATCACTCATATCAGTTTCTTACCTCTGTATGGTGTTTATTTTATTTTAATTTACTGCTTTTATGATTTTGACTGTACTTTTGGAGTTTTCAAAGTTTAGTAATGAACAGTTGTATTTATTATAATTATTTCTTGTTACAAATCTGAGCTACTTTGAAATGTTCTCTTTGTTCTGTTTTTATTTCATTGCTAACTCAGGGTGACTTCTTTACTTGGGTGCCAAGTGTTAATTAAACAACTGGATTCTGTCACCATTTGCAGCAATGATGTGGTTGCTAAGTCTCAATGATTCCAAAAAAAAATAGTATTGTCTTCAATTGCAATTCAAAAAAAGTTTCAAAGACCTTGAAACTTCACTGAAAAACCAGTGTTGGAGGTTAATGGGAAAAATTATGGATTTATTTCTGCATTCCTGAATGCTGGTTTGCCTGAAGAATACTGAGAAAACCCAAAATAGATTCCAGCTAACATTACTAACATTAACATTCTAGTCTCATACAGTCAACTTTAATTGGCAGCAAGGTCAGGTTGCAATCTCACACCTTGTCATTATGAACTATATTTATGCTTGTTTTTCTTTGGAATTTTGTTTGTGATATTTTGTCTTTGTATGCATTTTTAAAGTATATGTGTTTGCTTTTAACTTTTGTAAACAAGCCTCTCTGAGAATCACCATGTTGTGAGTGCCCTGTTTAAAGATTAATATCCCTTTCACTCCCAGAAGTGATAAACATGTAACTTCTCCCTATAGTGTTGATACATTTTCCAGTGAACAGGTAATGAGATTATTCAAACTTATCAGGTACAAGATATTATCTTGATTGAACATCAAATTCTCATAACCAGTTTACAAGGAAATGTGTAGCAGCAAGAGAAGAGAATTATCAATCAGATCTTGGGAGATATTCATGAAATAACTAAATTATGAACTTTATAAATAGGTGATGCAAATCATCTACTTCACCATTTTCATCATGTACAGAAACATTTTTTCATTGTTGCTATGGGGCTTTTGTTCCTCTAAACATTTCTTGTTTTTGACATTTGACTCAGAGATGAGATCCTGTTTTAATTATACACATTCAGGTGTTCAGGAGCAAAGAACAAATGTCACATTATTTTAAAACTAAATGTCTGAACAACTTACTTGTCATTTTTTAATGATGTATGCCAATTCAATTGTAAAATGAATGCTTATTCTATTTGATTAAATAGATTTTGTCTTGTTGTGTGTCTGTTTAGTAATAGATTATAGTTCACGTCAAAATGTGCGAAGAACAAAAAAGTGGCACTTGAGGTGCAGTCTAGTGTGCTACAGATGTACTTACCACATTTTGATGAAAGAATCCATCAAAATGCATAATATATAATTCAGTTTATTGGATAAATAATTAATAATTGATCTATATGTGTTTTACTTCCTTGCAGCTGAGTTCCAGAATATTCTGAATTCTGGTTAAGTTCCATTCCAACAGCTGCAAGTGTTCTGATACTTGACTGACTGAATAGCCACAACTTACAGTGATTTCCTCAGAGAGCAGTTATTTTTCCAACAGCCGGTTGAATTTTTTGCTGTCCACCAGATTAATCACTACCCAGTAGATTGTTGTGAACACAATCTGCCACACAATCTGCTGAGTCAGTGGTTTATCTGGTGGATGGTATTATTGATTCAATCCAGCAACAGCAAGTACCGGAGAGTTTAATTCAACTACTGCTACCATCTCACAGGAGAAGCAACTCGAGAGGTAAGTGTTTATCTTGTATGTATAATAATTATATATCAATTATTGACATCTAGATATAAATTTATATATAAAAAATTAAAATAATAATAATAATAATAATAATAATAATGATGATGATGATAATGATAATAAATAGACCTTTAGCCGACAATAGAGCTTCAGTAGTCTGCAACAGAGTGTATCAACTGATAACCACAACTACTTGATTTGAGCTCCATTACACAGTACATGTACATGTGTAAGGATACATTGTACATCAGTATGATGGTTAACATTCTCAACTTTTTTAATGATAACATCATATTCTATTTTATATGTAAACAAGAATTAGCATGACACAGCATAGTAAGGTAAGAATGTTCAGGAATATAAGTACATCACAGACAATTTACAGAGTCAAAACAAAACTAAGCTTACATGTACTTGGATTTTGTTCCACTTATTTTGAGTTGGCCAACAAAAGAGTTACCAGTAATCCGATAGTTGTGTTTGCACAAAGATTTCTGGAATTGTTACTGGGCAAACAAGAAATAAGTGAGGAGGAACATGAGGATTAATACCTTGGTCAAGTGATAGATTTTTTGAGAAAACTCAAAAGGTTTTTGAGCAGCCACTCATCTCCTTCTCCTCCAGTTGTGCATAAATCCTTAAGCAGACTTCCCATTTATACCTACTCATTGTTGCAGATGAAGTAGTTCAGATTTAAACTGATTTTCAATGCTAATCATTCTCATCAATCACAATAAATAAGCAATGTAGGCATTTAATTAACTTTAATATATCATGATTGATAATATTACGCCCAAGCAAACCATTTCAGTCTCCTGCTGACTTGATTGAGGTAGCTGTTTTTGTAACACTCTTTTGTGTTACCAAGCCATTAAAAAAGCTTGAAGTAGCCTTACTACAGGTATATAGAGCTCCATTCTTTTATTTCAGAGCAATTTATGGCTGATTTTCTAAAATTTTGAACCCATTAAGTGATGTCAATTTCACACTAAACCTTACCATAGTTAGTAGAGGGAACTGGTTGGGAAAGCCGGCGAACTTCAAAGGCCCAAACAATAGAGTCCCAGCCGAGGTTGAATTGACCCGTCACGTGACTCTGACCGTGCACACAACAAACAAGATGGCGGATGCTACAAACGAACTCTTCGTGTTTGGAGACGATTTTGAAACGATTTTGAACATGTTAGAGGAGGATGAAGCAATTGAGAAACACTTTTCAACTACAGCGATTGATGTAAGTATATTCTATGTGAATTCTTCGGCCTATTTCGGCCGTAGTGACCCTAAGTGTACCATACGCGACTCTTCGACAACAACTTGACCATCTTACCCAACGTTGACAAGTTAACTACGCGAAATTTTGTATCGCCAAGATACTGTCGAGCTAGATGACAAAACTGTACGTAAACGTAAGCTTAAATTAACTTTGAAGGCCATTAATGTCCATGCATTTTGCGGTAATGACCAAGACCACTTTGTGATCGTTTTTACCACAGGTTCAATCGGCAGATTTCGTTTGTAGTGAATGTGGAAAGAAATACAAGACAAGAGGAGGCTACCAGAGACACAGAGCTTCTAAGCATAACCCTAATGAAAACGACATACAGGAACGGACGACTCTCACTCCAAGCAGTCTTGCTGAAATTGTAAAATATGCCATACAGACTGTAAACAGAGGCAGAGCTTTTGCACCAAGCCTTAGGAATGAGTTGAATTTGTACCAATTCAAACAATTTGATGAGGGAACTGATGAATTTACCGTGCTGAAAACAATTTATGATGGATATTTGAAAAATGGGGACATCGAGAAGTTTTATGGAAAATATTATGGTCAAGTGCCACTGCAGTCCAAAAAGTTTTTTTCAGGACTATCCCACAATGCTGCAACATTATTAGCAACTAAGGTGGCAGATAGTATGCTGGTATACTGCAAGTCCACGAAGGCTTGTTGTAGCAGCAATCATCCAACCCAAACTCTGTTATCAGAGAGAGAGAAGGCTGGTCTTCAATATGTGGGAGGTTATGTATTACATAATCTACACAAGCAGCATGCAAAAATATCAACAATTGAAAGCAATCATGCTATGGCAATCTTAAAAGCTGGAAAATTGGAGACAGGGTCTGATTCACAAAGACTGGTGTCAAGTTTGAGTCGTGGAGGTCTTTGGTCCATAACCAAGCCAGCAGAAAAGATTTTTATCAGAACAGAACATTATTTTCGACAAATGACATCTACAGTCAATCTGGCTCAAGTTGACATAGCTGATATTGTGGGCAAATCAGTGAGTGATAGTGAATTGTTGTCAAATTACTATTTATTAGTTTCTGATGCTGAACTTGTTCCAGACAATCACATTGTCAAAGATATCTTGCATGGTATTGTACACTTGTATGTCAGGGTGCGTTCATTTTCTTTTGCCAAGGATATTATCCAGCGTCATAAAATTAATACGAAGCAATCAAAAGCTAAGGCACTTCGCAAGGAGATAAGCAGGAGCTGTGAAGAGCAACAACAAGAGAGGCTTTATTAGAACTTTTTTAAAATTTTTACTTTTTGCTGTATAAAAGAATGTAAAAAACACTAACATATGCTGCTAAAAAATGTTCCTTTTCCTGTTTCTGTTGGGCATTTGTTGCAAATATAACTCCTACTTAAAGCACTTGAAGACTGTCCATATATGTACATGTATTGGTTGCTGTAAACTGGAAAGTCAACAGATACTCGCTTTGGTCTGAATAAAGCCCGGAAAGGGAAGGACTTTTTTGTTTGAAGTACCTCATTATGAGAAAATACAATCCCTGAGCAACCACTTTTCTAGCAATATTATTGCCCACTTGAAATATCACTCTTTTGGGTGGTTTTTTAAAGTAAAAAAGCATTCAAATTTGGAGTTTTACATTCCCACTCTACCCTTGCTCTAAAATCAGTTGTCTGCAATGCCATTATGTCCAGTTTAATGTACATGTATTGAAACAGTCAAGCAATTTTTAATTTTTTTCTGCATGGAAGCTTGGTGTGTGTAACTTGATCCCATGCATGGCAGGCATCCCTTCTACCCCTAGTGTTCCCACTCTGGCGTGACACTGTCCTCTGGATTCTGATGGTGTTGTTGTTATATCCAAATGTGCGGATATCTGGATTGTCACTTCGCCTTCCCAGTTTGCGCTGGTTCCCAAAATATTCCTCCACTGGGTCCTGGCAGAAACGCTCTGTGAGCACGAACTCCATCCCTTCATGAAACAGGAATTTGGTTGTCTCAATCGCAGAATACACTGTTATCTGGAAACCCTCGTAGGTCTGCCAGGAAAGGAACATACAGGATCTGGCATTCTTGCTGAAGTTTCCTGGCCTTTCCTCTGTGCTCTCCTTCCATTTCCTCAGATACTCCAAGAAATTCAGTAGAAACTTAAACCTGAAACCAAGTGGCAACCAAAAATGTTAGTAACACCAACTACTCTCAGCTGTCAACACTGACACTCATATCTGTCAAAGTAACATTTAATACTATTGATTGTCATCTGCTGCTCATAAATTTACAATAACAATGACATTATTCACCTAAAGTGGATGTGCCTAGTGGTGGACATTTACCGAGCCACAAATGAGAATGGATAGCAATCTGGGCACACACAAAAATCTATGCTATCCACTGTTTTAGTATATACCAATGAAATAATGATAACCTCACTGGAAAAAATTTTCATAGAAATAAGTATACAGCAATAGAATTATGGAAAAAAAATTAAACAAATTTTGTGTTGTGCTGAAACTTCTCAAAGAGAAGCAAAGTAGAGATGACTAAAACAACTACATGTTATTCCATTCAGGTGTTAAAAAAACAGTAATACCTTTCATCTTGATCAGATCGGTAAGGGGCTACGAATGGCTTGCGCTTCCTCTGATATTCTGTGGTACTCCGAACATTCAGACAATCAAAAAAGCCATCAACCATTTCACAGAGTTTTGCAGTTGCTGCTGCCTCTGGTGGCCCAAATTCCTTTAACACTGCAGCCACAGATGCACTAAGGACTTGAGCTGCTAGGTTCACTCGCATAACAGAGTATGCATTTAGGTTGACATGTTCAAATGACAACTTAGGCAACAGTTTCAAACCATTGTCCAAATCTTGATAGAAAATTTGTGTAATG
Source organism: Pocillopora damicornis (assembly GCF_964200805.1). Lineage (NCBI taxonomy): Eukaryota > Metazoa > Cnidaria > Anthozoa > Scleractinia > Pocilloporidae > Pocillopora > Pocillopora damicornis. The sequence continues at coordinate 25,444,206 of NC_142672.1, forward strand.
TGCTGCCACAATAGAGAGAGACCATTGTTTCACATGTATCTTGTGGACTTTCCAGAGCCTGAATGCATCAGACAGTTCCTTGTTGTCTTGACCAGGTGTGGGGCATCCGAGAAGAAATATATATAACGATGGGGTGCAAACAAATTTGTTGTACGATAACAAACATCCTTATCTGATTGCCCATCAAGTGACTTGTGAAGCCGATAAAACCTCCTGTTGGGTGAAGCACCATCAGATGTGGCAGCAATAACCCACAAGTTGCAAGAGGTCTCAAGGATACAGACAGCTTCCCAAAACAATGGCAACAACTGAGCAGCAGTAGCACCTGTAGTGGCAAAGTGAGCCAAGCCAAATTTAAGCTCTGTACAAATTCCGCGTACAAGGAAAGCAAGGGCATGCGTAGCAACATCATCAACCTTCTCAAGAACTCCAAAGTTCAAGTTTGGGTCTCCAAATGAAATGAAACAGTGTGCTTGTCATCTCTAGTGTGTCAACTCCACAACACAAACTGTAGTTCTCCCCCAACAGTTCAGCAAGACTATGTATGGATATATTCCTGACTGTACGCCGATAATCAAGGTACACAGGATGATCCTCCGGAAAATAACAGCCATAAACTCTTACTGTAAATGCTAGACTATCATCCACAACGATTTCAAACTTCGGAAGCACATATGGAATCTCTACCTGTTTTAAGACAGCTCTGTCAGAAAATGTTCCAATGTTCCAGTTTTGAAGGCTCTTTAGCTTAGTCAAGCGCTGACAAAACTCCGTGAAAGTCTTGTAATGAACTTGCGGCTTCTTGATCAGATCCTGGACAATGGTTCGTTCAGGTCTTTGCTCGAGTTTTGGAGTCTCGTGAGTTTTTTTCGGCATGTTCAACTTGGGAAGAGCACCAAACCGAGCCTTCTTCTTAGTCATTTTCTCTGAATGAACTATAAACAAAATTAAAAATTACACGCCAAGTTTTAACGGCGATACAATGGATGGAAAAACCCCATTTACAGTCAATGTCTAGTAAAAATCGCCTGAATTGCACCACTAACACGACTACACAGAATATACAGGACTGATATCTAAACACAAATCGACACCGTGACAGTCTACACTCGCTCGTACAAGTTCGAGCTACTTACATATTTCAACGTCCTCAGGTTCGAAGTGTTTTTCGCAGGTAAAGATCCTGTCCTTCGCTACTAAGACTTTAAATGGAGCATCGCTTTCTCTTGTCTTTGTAATTTCGTTCAGCCACTCTTGTCTCCATTTCTTGTGAGCCTCGTCCTTTGGTGCAGACAACTTCCAAATTCCAATGCCTTTCGTCCTTCTGCTGGTCCCACAGCCAAACACAGCGCAGTTGTCGCCGGGCATAATTTCCCCAGGATGCTATATTTCTAGTATCTGATTTCAACGAATTCTTCTTTCGCCCGAATATCAAACAATTTTGTTCTACAAACGGAATAACGCTACTCAATACGCCATCTTGCTTTGTGTGTGTGTGCACGGTCGTGAACACGTGATCACTCGAAAATCAGAACAAAAAGTTCCTCCTTTGAAGTTCGCCGGGTTTCCCAACCAGTCCCCTCAACTAACTATGACCTTACACATACATGCATGGAGCAAAGTTTACTGGTGGGTTTCAAGATAGCTTGGATGTTTTCCAGGCTTGATCTGTTTTTAATGCTTTTTGTAATATTCCATAATTAGTCAGTTGGCCTCTGAGCTACAATCTGTTTGCATGGTTTTGCTGAGGCTCCACTAGGTATTTAGTATGATCACTATCTGCTTCTGATTTGGAGTTGTCAACTTGATTGAAAGTGGCAGATTTCTTTGACACAGTTCCTTGTTAAAAATTTCCCTTGTGATCTTATCTCCTCCAATACTGACAAGGGCTTGCAACACTTAATTGCTACATTTTTTCCAAAGGCAGGAAATTGATGTGTATTGTTTCATAGGATTTCCACAGTCTCAGCATTGGTACCTTTTGCATGGTGTCAGATTTCTTTTTTTGGTTCTTGACTGTACTTAAGGGTGCTTCTTAAAACAGTTCCCTAGGTCTATGTTCTTCAGCTCAATGGTGTATATTTTTCCAGCTCTGGTTCTATCAATTGCCTCATCAAGTGTTAATGCTTTGATTCACTTTCTGACTTCACAGCTCTTTATTCCTGTTACCAATATGCAGAAGATCAGTTCATTGTTTAATACACATTAAGCAACCAGATGCCAATTTTTGTTGCCTGTTTCTGATGTCAATTTTCCCATCTTCATGGTTGACACTGAAATAAGCAGTGCTCAACGATGGAAACTGTTGAGTTCTATGTGATCCCCAACTTGTAAAGTTTTACCTTTTTGGTTGGTTTCCTTTCTCACAGCACTGTTCTGAGAATTATCTGTTAAACTTTTTTTTCAAGTTCTCTCTTTCAAAAAGGTCCAATCCTCCACCTGATTACCTTTCAGACTTGCTGATTGAAGACCATCATATGCATATATAGGCTGTGGGAATAATTCTATACACACTGTACTGTTTACTTTTTATTAATCAAAAATAAATTAATAAAAGTGGCTAATTAAAGACCATCATATGCTTGGGCAGCAGAAATGGTTAAAGCTACACAAACTGTCCTGTCTCCTTTGTCACTTATCAAAAATGAATCAGTACCAGTAGTTGGTTAAGGACCATCGCAGTGTTCGACAGTCAAGCTGGAATTGCGCTACGCACTATTCTGTTTCCTTTGTCGCTCATGGTAAATACATCAGTGTCACCATCCAAACACATTAAAAAAGTTTAAAATTATCACTTAGTGCTTTGATTTAACAAATAGAGAAGCCTTGACTGTGCTCTGTTCTGTTATAAAGCACGCAGGAAGCGGCTAGAGCACGAAAGAAGTGTAGGGAGAAACACGAGACGTAGTCGAGTGTTTCTTCCCACTTCTTGAGTGCTCTAGCCGCTTCCTAAGTGCTTTATAACAGAACAGAGCACAGTCAAGGCTTCTCTATTTGTTTTATAATAAAGAATCCGTTAAATTCCCCATGTATTACTTTCAATTTTCAAAACAAACTTTATTTCCAAAGCGAAGAACAGTGTCGTCAGCATGCTCTATACTCTCATAGAGCACGCTACAATAAGCCAATCAGAATCCCTGTTAGAATGGTTCAAATAATCTGATTGGCTGTACAAGACAAAACCTGTCAAAAGTGTCAAACCATCAAAGTTCACACTCTTCGATAGTTTACAAACTAAAATAATTCGGCAGGTCGAATTTAACGCTTTTGCCTGAAGTTTTTAAATCAGAATCTTGAAGTGAAATGTTCAGTGAACTTCAGCCGAATTATGGCTCATAAAAACACGCGGGTTTTTTCACATGACAAGGTAGAAAACAACCTGTTCAAGGCGAGTGTTTTTTAAAATGAACGACAGCCGAATTCACCGGAACATGAAGATCGCTCGGGATGACAGCGCCGCAAAACTCGGCTGCAGTGACTGAAGTGACTTTCCACTCAACACATTGGAAAGGATATCAGAGCGAGCTCTTATTTTTTCACTCGAAGGGCGGCCGATGTAGTTTCTGAGGCTTGTTTTACTGTGATGACCGGAGATCGGCATGATAAGTGAGCCGCGATGGACTTCAGCATGATCATATTTGCTCAGACACCGTCATGATTAGTATGAATTTTAACAATTATGCCAGTTTGGTTATATTTTTCATCATTTCTGTTTTGTTCTGTTTTTTTTTTTTTTTAACTCTGAACTCTATAGACTATACGAGTGTTGGCTGTGTTTGATTTTCATTACCGTACGTAAGCTTGCAATCTAACTGAGCGTGAAAATCTTTAAAACTCGGAATGTCTATTTTGATTTTTCCTTTGAGGATTTTCGTATCTGCCCACGTTTTAATAACTTTAATAACGTAAATAACGGCGCCTGGTATGTTTACAAACCTTTCTTTGGTTCTTCTGTTACTAGTTGCCAGCTCGCTTGTACCGAAATTTCATTTTCAATTATCGGAAAAAAGCTAAAAAGAAGTCCCGGAAAAGGTCGAACATGGTACAATTTGGCAGATGGCGTGACAGCTTTAGCTCAGTTCTATGCTCTATACTCTCATAGAGCACGCTCTTTCAACCAATGAGAGCGCGCGTTATATCCGAACTTTATTATAAAAGAATATATTGTTTCAAATAGTGTGAAACATAGAACTGGCTGCCTTTAAGAAAAGGATCTTAAACTGCAAAATAAATTTTATGCAACCTCTGAGCATCGGGCTTGAGACAAGACCCTTAAGTTTGATATTCTTTATCATATATTTTGATCTGAGTACAGTATAAGCTTAATTGTACAAACTGGAGATGTGTCCAGTTTTCTTTGATGTTTGTCATCAGATGTGATTATTCATAAAACTTCCAGTGATTTTACATTTATATGGTACAAGGTCATATAAAAACACAAATCTATATTTGTATTTTGGCTTTGACACTCATTGTGATTGATTTTGTATTTTTCAGTTATTATGACTGATGATTTTAAAATGATTGTCTTTGTGGATTTCTGCAGTGAAGCAGATTGTCCTTGATAGAATTCTGTTCTGAATTAAATTAACCTTAGCTTCTACAGTTGCATCAATTAAACATTGATTAAATGGGCAGGACTGGAGGCTATTTATTGTGTCCAGGCTTAAATATGGTGAATTCAATCAAATTAAACTCTAGTTTTTAAATGTTTCTTTGTCGCTTCTATTTTCAGAAGCTGATTGGCAATATGTCAGAAACTGTGAGAACTGAGAAGAACAGTTCAAAGAACATTTATGGTGACCCACCAAAGATCAGTATTAGTCTTCCAGTGATAAGTGAACTAACCCAGAATTCTAAATGCTGGAGGGATGTTCAACTCCCAATTGACATTCTGTTGTTAACAGTGAAGGACTGTGAGTTCTTAAGTTGCTACTATTATGTTGTTGATCCATTCAGAAGCTATTTTAAAGGGCTTGGTCATGTATACTTTGGAAGAATTGGTGAAGATCAAGATGTTAAACTGAAAGTTGCTTTGATGAAATGCTCAGAGGGTTCTAAAGTTCCTGGTGGTGCTTTGACTGTTGTAAAGAATGCTGTCACTCAGCTGAGGCCAAAAGCTGTATTTTTTGTGGGCCACTGTAGTGGTATGAATCAGGAATCAACAAAGCTGGGGGATGTGGTTGTATCAGAAAAGCTCACAACCTATTCCTATCAGAAGGTTACACAGGATGGAAAGAAGTTTCGTGGGTTCATAACTCCTGTCAGCAGAGACATTGCTGAACTCATCAAATGCGCAGGTTATGGTTGGAATCCACCCTTAGAGAACCCTAACAAAAGGAAAGTTAAAGTCCACTGTGGTGAGGTTTTGAGTGGTTCTGAGCTCGTACAAGCTGAGTGGCGACGAGATGAACTAGTGAAGGCATTTCCTGAAGCAATTGCAATTGAAACTGAAGGAGAGGGTAAGATCTCTTTTTCCTTTGAAGTAACTGTTATTGTAAAATCTTCTCAAAGAGATATTTGGGTACATTTGTTTTCTGGGAGAGAAAGTTGATACTTATGTGGTGGGTAAGCTTTTCTACCAGTGTCAAGAGATGCACTGGCTTGTGTCTGAGCATACTGGATGTCAGATTAAAAGGTCTGGGTTCAAGCCCTGGGCTAAAATGATTGACTGTTATAGTCTTGGCTGGGATGCTTTACTCTCACAGTGTGTCTCCACACCCAGGAGTATAGATGGCTACTGATGAACTGACCAGTATTTTATATACATGTGTAAGGATTAAGGGCACAGTCATAGTGGCTGAATCAGCTTTGTACCTAGTATATGTAAAGTGACTTTCCAAAATATATCACTCGTTCCTTACAAATCTGTGATAACAATAGTAACAATAGGAGGGGTTAAAATCAATAGGTTTTGGAGCAAATTTGTCGTTTTATTCATAATAGCTTGTTATTGTATGTTTCAGGAGTTTTCAGTGCAGCGCATGAACTGAAAATGGAGTGGGTTGTTGTCAAGGGTATTTCAGGGTATGCAGATGGAACTGAAGAGAGAGAAAACTGGCAAACATTTGCAAGTGTAACAGCAGCTTCTCTTGTTGTCAGCATTCTAAACCAGAGCAGTATTTTTGAAGATTGGCCACATTACAAAGGTAAACAGATCAACTTTTATCTTTTTTAGGCCTACAGCTTATTTGCTCTCAGTCACTAGATAGTCTTGTATGCTGTTTAGTTTTTTGTTTTATGAATGTCCTGGAACCGAACTACCAAAACCGAATTAAAAACATGATTAAATGACCTATGATCATGCACTGACCGATCAGAACAGCTCTTGGATCAGAAAGGTTACATGTTTGTCAGCAATTTCACAGACTCTGCCTATGTTTGGGATTCTTTCAAGCTTTTCATAGCAGCCACAATAAATCTGTTGGCTCAAATAAAATGTTCTGTTAAAGGCCGTTATGAAGAGTCGTCTCCGAGTGACGCCTCAATCCCAAAGGAAAGAGGTAAAATAAGGACATGTCTATGGGCGTGCCCGCTAACCCCCACCCCCCGACCCCATCATCCTTCACCCTGCCTTTGTAAAATAAATATGCGTGGATCCAGCAAAGTGGCATGAATAGATGCAATACGTACTACTCGCTATCCCGTCATCTTGATGCTTTGCTGTGGTGTCTTTATTTTTGTTGTCAAGCAAGGAGTTCCTAGTAACGAAGATTTAGAGTGGCCTTACCCAAGTTGCTTATTGTATGGAAAAGAGTCTTTTAGAGCTTTTCGCTCGATCGCAAAGTTGAGATATAAATGGTAGGTCACTAAATCCGTTTACATGGCGATGACAATTTTTCTTACTGGCTGGAAAAAAAAAAAAACAGAAAGAAAAAAAAAGAAATCTAGTCGCGTATGTGGGCGTGTATATTTTTGTGTCAAATGATGCAAAGTAGGGTTGCATAATGCAGTGGTACGAATTGGCCTTGAAACAAATTCATCAGGAGACGTTTTATTAGTAAAGGAAAAAGCTCCATTGCTGCAATAAATCTGTTGGCTCAAATAATATGTTCTGGTCTAATTATCTTTTTACATTTGTTACCATGCAGGTGGTTCTACTAAACATTTGCCTCCGCCAAAGGTGAAACGCAGTAATGAAGAGTCGTCTCCGAGTGACGCCTTGACTCCAAAGAAAAGAGGTAAAATGAGGACATGTCTATGGGCGTGCCCGTTAACCCCCACTCTCCAACCCCATCTTCCTTCCCCCTGCCTTTGTAAAATAAAAATGCGTGGATCCAGCAAAATGACATGAATAGATGCAATACCTACTACTCGCTATCCTCTCCTCTTGATACTTCGCTGCAAGGAGTTACCAGCGACGAAAATTTAGAGAGGCTTTCGCAGAAACTCGAAAAATGGAAGACAGTCGGGCGTCATCTCGAAATTGTGGAAGCAAGATTAACGGCGTTTAACAATGAAAATAGGGAATGGTCTGAAAAAATCTGCAAAAGGTTATTACATTAGTAAGAGAGGGAGGGCTCAGCTGCAACATACTCATAAGACACTTAGAATCTCCCGCCTTACCCCTCCCCTCCTTTTAGCCCAACCCCCATTTTATAAACCACACACAACCCAATCGGTCCAACGATGGGCTAATGTTCGAACTTAAGCTTTAGAAACTCATGGTTACTACAATATTTGAGGTTTTCCCTAATGTTTGTCTTAATAATAATTTTACTTGCCACAGAACAAATCAATATATTTTTTTAAGATTTTTGTGTAGCGGAGCAAACAATAGCCTCGATTACCAGCCGCTGTTCGTGAAATGAGCCCAAGCTTCTCTCCTTCACGGGAGGATCGAAGACTGTACTCGTGAATTAGGGGCAAATCAAACCCCCCAACCTCCTCCTTCCCCCCCCCCCCCAAAAAAAAAAAAAAAACACCGTAGTGATCAGATAGTGAAAATGTGAATATTTACCTTCGGAATTAAAGAGTGACGTCGTCAAAGTTACAAATTACAGATGGAAATAATTATTCTCCTTACTGTTTAAAAACCCTTCTCGAGTGATTTTCTTTTCGATGGGGGAGAAAGAGAATTTTTACCAAGCTACTAGTTTTTTGTCTACAGACTCGTCTGTAACAGAATTTTTGGAATGGTGCCAGAATCAGTTGAGGGCGTTTTACAACACCATGTGTCAAGTGAAAATAACACCATGGGACCCAGACAACACGGTACACATTAATAGCATTTACATACAAGTAACGTTTTTACAAGACCACAGGAAACCTGACGGGACAACGAAAAAAAAGCTGGGAGACAGCAGTGAAGTATTTGAAGGTGACGAAGATCATCCCATCCGTAGACGAATTCTGGTGTATGGAAGACCTGGAATAGGAAAGTCTACTTTCACTCAAAAAGTAGCTGTGGATTGGGCAAATGGCAGAAAGAAGATCCTGGAAAAGTTCAATGTTTTACTGTTAATCAGGTTACGAGACGTTTGTGGTATTTCGGACCTCTGTACCATGTTAAAAACAGCGGAACTGTTGTCTGCTGATGACCCGATGGCAGTCAATAACTTGTGTGAATATGTCCGTCAGAACCAGGAGAAAGTGCTGCTCATTTTGGATGGATATGACGAGTACAGCGGTGGAAAATCATCCCTAATTCACCAGATTTGGAGAGGCAGTCAACTGAGAGACTGTTGTGTAATGATCACAACGCGGCCAGTGAAAGAGGATGAGCTTAGAGTGCCAAGTCACGCTCAGTTTGAACTTAACGGGTTCGATAGCTGGGAACAGAAGAAACAGTTCGCAAGTAAGATTCTTCCTGATGAGGAAGATGTTGAAGGGCTACTTGAATACCTGGAGAAGCATGACCTCGAGGAGATGGCAGAGATTCCACTATTATTGTTGATGTTGTGTCTTCTGTGGAAAAAGAAAAAACCTCAATTACCAACATCTCGTGCGGAAATTTGCGTAGAATTTATTCAGACTCTCTTGGATCATATGGCTATTAAAGACTCAGACAACGTCGCAACAGATAAAAGCATAGATGACTATCAAGAGGAACTTTCCAAAATAGGAAAACTTGCATTCGATGCTCTTTTGGAGGACTGCCTTCATTTTAACTTCAGTAAATTTCCGCCTGGTGATCTCTTCGAGAAGCTTATTCATGTCGGTTTTTTCCAAGTTTCCAAACTTTCTGCTTTGAACCGTGAGAAGATCGTGTCTTTTCTTCACAAGTCCGTTCAGGAGTTTCTTGCCGCTTGGTTCACCGTTCAAGAAGTGAAGGTTAAGAAGAATGAAACCGTCACCTGCTTGTCAGGAATGGATACGCTTGAAAAATCAAGGAAGATGGCTGAAGTTCTAAAATTCGTTTGTGAGTTGTCATCAGAAGCTGCTGGCATTGTTTTTGATCATCTACGTTATGTCGGAGAGAAAGAAGGTCTCACAAATTACAATTTTACTAGGACGCCTTCTGTCGAAGATTTGTCTCATGCACAAAAGGAGTTTATTCTATTCTGTGTCGATTGTTTGTTTCGTTGTCCAGCCTCACACAGACTAGCTGTGTATTCTGCATTTCTCTCATGTGTTAACCATGTTGTAATACTTGATGAGAAACACTCGTCTACTGCTGCCAAAACGCACTTCTTCAAAGACACCAGCAGTTTTCCGAACTATTTATTTTCAAGAGTTTCAAGGAGGTGGAATGAACATGATGATTTTCCATTCATATTATTTGACTTGAACGCGGTCCTTTTAACGTGCTCTGGAGAAATTAAAGATGTTAAAAAATACGCCCATTTACGCCAGGTGGACTTTTTCCTCAAAAAAAGCGAAATGAGAAACTTTATTTATCTACGTCGCATAAAAAAACCTGTTCTTCGTTCTAAACTGTTTCGTGAACTGATATCAGTGCCGGTTTGTTCTTCTCAGCCACCTGTGGATAATCTGCGAAATAATGAAGACGACAACATTGCACTGTCTTTGACTGAGAACAGATCTGACCAGACACAACAACATTGTTTGTCACTGGTGAGAGAGGTTGGTTTATCCGTGGGAGAAGTTGAGGATTTTGTTCTGTTGAAGAACTTGTTTCCCTTATTAACAGCTCCTCGAGATATTTCTATTTGGGGGTACGTGACAGATGCCTTTGAATTTAATTCGATTGAGAGCGTGATTCACAGAATTAATTTTACTGACAATCTCCACAGTTTAGAACTTCGTGGTATCAATCTAACAGAAAAGTGTGCTGCTTTTATTGCTAAGTCACTGCACCACTCTCCAAACTTGCATGAGCTCAGCTTGTCATGGAACCCCTTACACAGCGGTGTGAGTCATTTGGTTGAGAATCTTCATCACGTGCCACAGTTGACTGTGTTAGAGTTATTTGAAGTACAAATGGGAGAAAAGGAATGTGCTGCACTGGCTGCCTCATTACATTACTTAAACAAGTTAGAAAAACTGAATATGTCTCACAATGCACTGGGTCACGGGATTATTGAACTGGCCAAGAACCTGAATAGTGTACCCAATCTGACTCAGCTAGGCCTGTCGGATACAAATATGGGTAAAGATGAAGCATCAGCACTGGCTCGTGCACTAAAGGATGTACTAGAGCTGAGCTATCTTGGACTAGAGGGCAATCCACTTGACAGAGGAGTCAGGGACCTGGTTCAGCATCTTAGCAGTGTTCCTAAGCTGACGTACCTGTACCTGCTCAATGTTCAGATGACAAAGACAGAGTGTGAAGAGTTGTGTACAGCAGTAAAAGGGAGAGGCATCGCTTTGTACACTGATTACCATGTAAGAGTCCTTTTGTTGTTTCACTCAGTTGTATCTAATCTTTAGTTAGACGTTCCTCAGAATAGCATTAGATATTGTTTCCAGCAAGTTGCTTTTGATAAAATTAACAGAGTAGTCTGCATGGGAAAGAATGTAGACATCAGGAACAGTCACTGTTTTCGAAATTTTCTATTTCTATTTTGTGACATCAGGAGCCATTGTTGGGGATGGCGGAGACCGTAAACAGCCCATGTTAAGTACTTTAAAGGTTCATGTAATGCTTCTCTGACTATGGTTTCCAGAAAATTTGTTTAAGATTAAATTAAGACAGAAACAAATTCAGCTTTCAAAACTTTGATATTATTTACAGACAGTAGTTTCCAGTGTAGTGGATGCTTGATTACTGAAACCTAATTGAACCTTTGGGAGTTTGATTCATTCGAGTTCATTCGATTGGCCTTTGAGTTTTAGCGAAATCTTGTGAAAGAAAATTCTGTAGCTATGCTTCACATAAGAGAGAGAAAAAAAGATGAATTGTGAGAATTTTTCTCGGACCAAACTTCTTTGCGCAATGGTAATTTTTGAATTTTTTAGGCTTGTGTTGTTATTATGGGATGCTTTTATTTGGGTTTGATTATGTGACCTGAAATTACTGTGAACCCATACATGCTTTGGATTTGATGACGTTGTTCGCTACAATCTGTACCAGCATCTATTCGCTTTTATTAACAGGAAGCGTTAACCCAACAAAATAGAAAGAACCAAACAAAAAAGGTTTTTTCTTGTGTTAAATCCAAATGCGTGTTTTAAAAAGCGAAAGTCATGTTGATTCTATTGTCATAAATTTACGTTTTAAAGGTTTGTACTGATGATAGGAAATAATTCACCAAAAGTTGTCGGTGAAATGATTAACATCCAAGAAGAAACTGACACGGTGCTATAATTTACTTGCACTTAAATGGTTTCATTATTCTTATTTATCAGTTGGATTCTTTTTGTCTTTAGCTGCATTGCCCATGTTGAGTAACTCTGTCAGATGCTCGTAAAGCCCTCGGTCGCTTTTGTCATAGAAGCCTATTTTTTTTTTCTTTTAAGAAAAATTAAAGAAAAACATTGTAAATAGCGAATTTGTTAAAATGACTATTTCAAACCTTACACTCTAAAACCTTTTTGGTGTGTTAAACGAAAATATAACATAAAATAAAGAGCTAAGTACTCCGGGGTTGGTAATAAGGCAAAAAGAGATAATAGCGAGAAGGAATTGGCAAAGAAGACAGGCGGGCACAAAATTCAACCGATAAATATATATATATATATAGATATATATTTTTTTTGGAGGGGGAGGGGGGTGGGGAAAGGAGGAGAAAAAATCAAGAAAGTGTTTCACATGGGTCGCCTCTGATAAGCGCTTTGGCTCGATGTTCCCATTCTGTATCCAAAATAAGACCAATATTACCACGTCCTAAACAAAATAAAGCGCTTGCACTAGTCGTGAGAAGAAGCCTTTTGGAGGTGAAGTTTCCATTAACATCTCATTCAGCTGAAAGATCTAGGAAAGACGTTATGTTATGGAACCTGTGAAATTAGCGCTTGAAGAATGAAGCATTACTGTGCGTCAGGTGTAAGCGCCCTGCTAGAAAACAAACGAAAAATCAAAAGAAATCATTTTAAAAGCTTAAACTTCATAGGCGCGACCCGTGACACGCGGCTACTAGTCAAACTCGGTACTGCGCTATAATTTACTCGCTTTTCAATGGTTTCCTTATTCTTATTTATCAGTTGGATTCTTTTTTAAGTGTCTCGTATATGATTCAAATGGTTTTGTAAGAAAAGTATGGTTACATTGAGAGGAGAGTTCTTTACTTTTGGGAAAGTCAAGGAAAACATCGAGGACTCCGGGTCATCAAAAAGAAATATTTAGGGTTGTCTGTCTTTCAATCGTGTAACAATTATGTTCGTGGAGAGGTGAACAGGAGTAAAACCCGTTGCGTGTAGTCGTGCAAGGTTGGAAATTTGTTAAATCGTTGATTTTCTATCGGGCAGACAATAACTTAGCTAATACTTTGTGTGTGGAAAGTAAAATAATTTCGAAGATATTAGACAGTTTTCCTCCCTCTAAAAAAGTTAGTATTTATTGTAATTTATGTGTTTGTTTGTAAACCTTCACCTCATCTTAATCGTCAGTTAGCATTGTTTTTGTTATTTGTAACTGAGATCGTTTTCCTTGTTGTAAAATAGTCTTAGTCACTTGTAGCTATTTGAATTCAAAAGTGAATGTCCTCTTTCACTGCTCGCTATATGGACAAATATCTTTGATTGCGAGAAATATTTATCTTGTGTGTTAAAATGTAAGTTGAGTGTTACATAGAAATTAATGAAACAGGTGTATTTTGCCTAAGCGAAGGAAACGTAATATTCCGATATACGTGGGGAGAATCAAGATCCTTTAGATATTTATCTGGTGTGACAATGCTAGATGAAAGTTTCACATAATTGGTGCTGTGGTTGATGTTGTGTCCTTTTTTTGTCCTGTGATAGGTAAGTGATCTGGCAGGTGGAGAGTGGATCGAGCGAATTCTTACAGAAGCTGAGCTGAAAAAAAAAGGAAAAAGGTTCAGAAAAGAGCCAGATGATGATGACGATGATGAAGATTACAGAAGAAAGGACATGTTTTGTGTTCATACAGTTGTACCAGCGAACACTGAAAAGTGAACATCCTACGTAATGGATGGTGAACTGTTCGTAAACACTTTACCCGCGCGTTGCAAAAATAATTGAAGAAAGATAAACACAATAGCTTCTATTTGGCGCAAAAATATTCGCGTATATTTGTCCTTAAACATTATCTGTTGCTCTAAGCTCTCACTTTTCCTCGAGCTTCACTCAGAAACTTTTCGCATCTCGGAACAGATAATGTCCAAACAGCAAAAAAAACAAAAACCATCGTGCATATATTTGCGCCAAATAAAGACTATTTTTTATTTACAATTTCGGAAATTGCTGGACGTGTTTCCCGTCTCTTACGGTGTTATATCTTTATGTCAGCATATAGTATAGGAGTGGCGTCCAGTTCGAATTGGAAACTTAGATAATTTGCCGACGGTACTTCCCTTCTCAGATCACGAAAATTTTAGTGATTTCACGTTGTTGTTTTGCAGTGGACGGCTGAGAGATGAACAGAGTTTTAAAACGCACGCGCTGAGCTATTGTTCTGTCATTATTCAGATCTTTTGTTTTGCTACATCCTCGTTGCCGTTGTCGTGGTTTGCAGAAGTTCCCTAAATTCTAGTCCCGTGTGAAACGTCTTATATTGTAACCGGAAATGCAAATTCTTTTCAGCAATAAAATACCGAGTTGTTACTCAGTTTTTTTGCTGATCAGAACGCTAAACGAATTTCTTAGGATATCAGAGTGAAATAGTTTAGCATAGATCCCAAAAGTGACTTTTTGACGCGAAGAAAGAAAAGCCCCTCTATTTGTATGTGCCAGTCTCTCCTTTTATGGAGACGGCCAAAAAAGGGGTGAGGTGAGACATTGAAGGTCTCGGGAAGAGTGAGAGGAGCTTCCTTTCCTTCCCAAACCCCAATTTCCACTCTTCCAATAATTCGATCTTTTCCAGCAACTGAGACCCTGGCAGGATACAAGCTCAATTTTTTCAAGTTAATTAATTCAAATTACTCAACTCAACTAATTCAAACTTATTAATTCAATTAATACTATTAATTCTAATTAGCTGACAAGCTCATTTTGTCTTTGCAAAAAAAGCCGACTTTGAGAAAAGGCACAGATGAATGATTCCTTGAGTTTGGATCAGTTTACAGGCAGCGTTGTGCTTTCAGTTAGGCTTATTTTTTGATGCTTTACATTGACGATGCTTGAAACTGGAGATGTATGGAAAATCTTTCGTGATCAGAAAATTTTAAGTCGATAATTGGTGTTACAAGCTTAAATGCTTGTTCGTCTCACTTGTCACTGTAAATAGCAATTTAGTACGTCAATTTTTACCCAACGTTGTGACTTTTTTTAGCCTCACTTTTATTGATTTATTAAAAGAATTTTTTTATGAAATCTCTTTGTCTCTTTGTAATTAAAGTACAGATGGCATGAGTGGTTGAAAAAGACCCTGTATACGACCTGTATCCTTGTTGTCTGGACCCCAAGGCACAGTCACTTAAATAGTTCTTTCACAGCTGAACGCACCACGCACAGAATGATATTTTTGCGCAGACTTTCTTTTTTATTAAAAAGACTAGTATGTAGTCTTTAGTTCGATACGGGCAGCCCCTGGATGAGAGGAAAAACTGGTAAATTTTCATGGTTTTGATTTGCTTTTTTTTTTTTGATAATTTATCGCAAAGTTTGTCGGCCTGACTTGTGTAACAATAACGGCTTTTGTGTCCCACTGACCGACCGTTTTCAATATTGTTTTTGATTTTTTGTTTGCATGTTTGTTTGTTTTTTTTTCCTATAGCCACTTATTTATTTCCACAAGCCGCCCGTCGTTCCTTAAGTTGTTCTACGCTGTTTCACTCGATCAGCAGGCATTAAAAGCTTGGCATCTAAGCATCCTCTCCTTTTTGCTGCTGTGATTTAATTCTACCAAGTGTTAAACCGGACGACGAGAAAAACTCAAAAGGTGGAAAAAGGCCGAAATCATTGCAAGCAGTCTCCTTTTTCGTCGTTTGCCCCTTCCTCCCCCACTTCTCTTCCGCTAGAGCACTCTAAAACAAACTTGATATACCAACCTCTATCAAATTTGTCGTACACAGAGCCTACGATGGTTTGTTAGGTTTCGGGTTTAACTCCTCGAAAAGGGGATTTTCTTTGCGCTAGCTATTAAATAATCAGAAGACCCGATTGGTTTCTTTTTTCAAATTATTATATTTAAGATCACATTCAAGTTGTTTTGCAGCCTAATTGGTATCACGGACAACACACAATTTTCACTTTCTATATAAAATCAACATCATATCCATTGGCAGAAAACGTGTTACATAACTTTAAGGCGGTTAACTCGTTGCAAATTATAATTAACTGGAAGCTGATACAATGCAACTACTTAACAATTTAACTAGTGTTCATGTTAAGGGATAACTTTAGAGGCTTTACATAACGCTTCACTTTGATAAGGTGCTAGCGATCCCGCCTAAGACTGGTATCATTTGCAGCGC
Source organism: Pocillopora damicornis (assembly GCF_964200805.1). Classification (NCBI taxonomy): domain Eukaryota; kingdom Metazoa; phylum Cnidaria; class Anthozoa; order Scleractinia; family Pocilloporidae; genus Pocillopora; species Pocillopora damicornis. Next base: position 25,460,144 of record NC_142672.1, read on the forward strand.
TCTATCAAAGAATCCCGGCTTTTGAACTTGCCGTTGTCGGCTCTGATTGAGTAGCAGCTGTTGTCTCAAGCTCTCCACTGTCTTCTCCATGCCTTCATTTGATTTTTGCATTTGTGCAAGTCGTTGGCTGAGTACTTGGTTTTCTTGCATGAAATTTCGTCTGTGTTTTTCAACTTCCATCATTCTCGCCTTTACCATGTTCTCCATTTGTTGCCGTTGGACCGCTGCTTCAGCTTCCATCTGTTCACGGAGTCTCTTTTTTTCTTGCTCCTGTTTTGCCTGCAGCATTTCCATCTAATTACCAGACAGGAAAAAGTTCAGGTCAGACAGCTATAGGAGAGTCATGATGAAAAATATTATGGCATCTACTCTTGTTCACCTCTGTGCTAAAATCATCAAATTTCAAGGAATTTCAAACATATCTTGCTTTTTCCTAGAAGCATTCCAATTCCAATCAAGTGAAGTTCTATGTGTTTACAATTTTACATTTCGAATTATCGTCCGCCCCTTACGAGTTCCCAAAAATTCTTAAGCCTCTTGAGAAACAGTGGAGGCATCAGGGCATTTCCGTGGCTGTTTATCTTGACGACGGATGGGGAACTGAAAAGGATTCTCAAGTGTGCAGTATTGTCGCAGATGCCGTCAGAACTGACCTTTCTAAGGCGGGTTTCGTTACTAACGAGGATAAGTCAGTGTGGATACCTTGCCAGAGGCTTGATCAGCTGAGTATCACTTGGGATAGCGCTCGTGGAACCATTGAAATTGTCGATAGGAGGGTTGCAAAAATAACTAGTACCATTGACAGTATTATCGACTCTGATTTTGTTCTTTCTGCCAGAAGATTGGCCTCTTTTACAGGGTAGATAATTTCTACAGCGCCTGTTTCCGGAAATATCTCAAGGATCATGACTAGGCACTGCATTATGTCTACATTAAGCGCGCAGCACTGGGACTCGAAAGTTAAGATAGATCCCTATTGCATTGAGGAGTTCTATTTCTGAGAAAACAATCTAAATCCCATCAAAAGCGCAATTGTTTTCTTATTAATAAGCCACAGCGTTTCGCTTACTCCGATGCAAGTGCTACGGGGTGTGGTTCAATTATTACCCTTAATGAGGATTGTGTGTGTCACAAGCTTTGGGAGCCTTCAGAGCGCTCTAAGAGCTCTACTTGGAAAGAACTTGCAGCCATTGATTTTTCTCTGGAGTCTTTTGGGCCAAGGTTCACTTGTCAAGTGGTTCATTGATAGCCAGACGGCGGCTAGAATCATAGAAGTCGGAAGCGTGAAATTGGATTTGCACAGGTTTGCAATTAAAATTTTTCAGTTTTGCGCGGAGCGCAGTATTCTTTTGAAGGTGCGGTGGATCCCACCAACTAAAACTGAGAAGACGAATTACATCAGTCACCTTATACACTTTGATGATTGGAAAATCACACAGGATTTCTTTCTAAGTTTGGAAGAGTTATGGGGCGCGTATACAGTTGACTGTTTTGCTGATTTTTGTATAGCAAAGCTTTCTAGATTCTTTTCGCGTTTCTGGAATCCGGGTGCGTAAGGAATTTACTTCTTTGCCCAATAGTTAAGTTCCGATAATTGTTTAGTGGTTCCTCCAGTTTCTCTTGTTGCTCGCGTTTTCCATTATCTGAGCCTACAGAAAGCGATGGCTACTCTTGTAGTCCCATCATGGCCTTCGTCCAGTTTCTGGCGTCTTCTGACAAGCAAATATATGTGGTTCATTAAAGGATGCTTTACGCTGAATGCATCCCAAACTCTCACCCTGGGAAGAAATTTAAGTTCATTCCTTGGTTCTCCTCGCTTTACGGGCGAGGTTGTCGCGCTTAGATTCGAATTTTTGTAGGTATTATCCAGGCTTTTTGCCCTTCGAGTTAGGTCGAAGGGTCATTGTTTTACTCTTGCTTAGTAAAGAAGATAGACGAGAATTTGTTTTAACGAGAAATTTTTCCAGTGTAAGGTCGACTATCACTCTCTGTTCAAGAAATAAGCCTAACTCCTCCATCAACGTTCAGTGGAAGGTTTGTGATCAAAAAATCGGATCGTTCGTGTCGAAGTTACAGAGTGCATGCTTCGCTTTTCACGAAAAGGCTTCGAGAACTAATGAAAAAACATGTGGGAACTCTGTGCATTGCAGAAGTTATTTTTCACATGCTTTCCAAGTGCTTTTCAGCAGTCTTTTTTAAGGTAAATTTTACATACATACGTAATTTTCCTCTGGAATACGCGTTTACCCTCGCGACGTGAAAAGAAATGACATGGACGCATCCAAACCAGTTGCTAGACACTTTAATCTCCCTAATCATTCTAAACAACATACGACAGTTTGCGGCCTTTCCTTACAGCTAGGCAGTTCGGAAAGCCGCAAAACATTAGAACAAAAATTTATCTTCCAAATCGGCACTCTTAATTCCCACGGTATCAACGAGCGCTTTTCATTCAACTAATTTATTCTTGTTTTCTCGTCACCATACTCCCACCAATAGAGTAACTCCACTTTCTGCATATAAACCCACACACAACCCATAATTCCTCCAATCGCTCTGACGAAGGGTTAACGCTCGAAACATCAGCTTTTTTATTCATTACGGTGGCTAATTTACGTTTTTAACTCAGTTGTTAACGCTAAATTAACTGCTATACTCTCCTGTCATTAAATGAGTAACATACAGCCGCAGCTATCAGGAAAACATGGAGGAGTTGAAGTTTTTCAAGCTTTTACATGGTTTTGCCAGTAACGTAACTGCAACATATGAATGGAACATTTTAGTAACCAGATTCATGTGAACTCACCCGCATTTTTTGTGTCACTATCCACATCCAGATTCCAACGGTTTCCGGATCAAAATGATGACCGAGGGGGAACACCTCAGGTTGATCGCAAGCTTCGCTCAAAATATACGACTTCTCTTTTCTGTATGGCCTGGCAATCGATACAATACACACGGGACCTACACATAGGAAATGTAATGAAACATATTTCAATCAATTTAGATAACTCTAGTAGTTGGAAATCACTCATTAAAAGTACGTTTTAAACGGTCATACCAACTTATTATATGGGCATGCAAAGGAATTTATCAGCCGTGATCGCAGTTAGACCAAATTTGATACACGACTTTCACTTTATTGTGATGTTAGCAGCCAATAGAAATGTAAGATTTACATGGAGAAATTCTGGTTGCATTTTTAAATTGAATGTGTCTGAAGGTAAGTGAAAAACCACCCAAATAGCCATAAGAAGGCCAGGAAAAAAGACACACCCGTACATGCAGGCACGTGTGAATACGGAAAGATAAGCTATCGTCGTTAGTGAATCTCTTAAGATCCAACCCAGGAAAGGAGCTTTAAAGCCAAAAAGAAGTGTTTGAAACGCGCCTCGACTGACAGTCGCATACCAGAATGGACATCATAACGAATTGTGGGAAAAGTAATGTGACTAATCTGTGGTGCGTCTAACTCGTTCTTCGGATTGGTTAAGTGTGTAAAGCGGAATTCTTTTTATTTGAAAATCTTATTTATCTAATCTTGCAAAAAACTGAAAAGAATTGGTTTCAATTACATCGCATAATAACCGGAAATATATCACGACTACTCTAAATATCGACTCCGGCGAGTTCTTTCAACGCTTGGATCAATCACGGGCAGACAAGCCTGTGGGTTTGAGACCGCGTGACGTCAGTTATTTGATACGCTATTTAACTCTTACTTTGGTTGCAATTTGCAATGGTCGATCTCGGCAAGACGCAAGTGATCCCGAGAAATGAGCGAAGCCAGAAATCAGTGTATTTGCCCGCCACTAACTACCTCAAAAGTCTGCTCGATTTCCGAGATTCGCTCATCATCTGCCGTCGACACGTGATGTGGACCGAAGAGGTCGATCATAAGCCTTCGATTAACCGTATTAAAAATTCTAATTAATCACTAACTGAGCTCACTTTTCACCCGACCCTTCCCACGCCAGTGCATAGTGCGTCAGTCGAAAGACGGTACAAACCAGCCCTGGCATGGGAAGGATCGGGTGAAATCTGAGCGGCTCAGTTAGTGTTTTTAAATCAAAACAGTCCCAAGCATTAGAACGAAAGATATCTGTCACAGAGGTTCGTGTTTCTACACGTCGTTCATCTGCTAAGCTAAGAACGTGTACAGGCGTATTCATCACCCTCTCTTTATTTAAAAACAAGAAATGTATGAAATGTACGAGTTTCGCTGTTCTGATTTTTTCCGTGGATTCAAACTAGTATGGTGACAGGACAGCCCAGCGATTCCGCCCATTTATTCCATGGAAACTAATACTTTAATTTCTCGCGCTATGATTGCATTTCTCAAAGGAAATTTAATTTGTGGAGCCATCTTCAATACATGTTGGATGAGATAACTTGCTCCATAACTACGAGTAAAGAGTAAGTTGAAATAGCAGCCGGTAATTAGAAGAGTCAGTCACTTACCTACAAGTCTATAGATAGATTTGAGAATATAATGGCGAGATAAAGGTATTTTTATCTGCTCCACTGACTAAGTGTTGAAATCTTTTTTAATACGGAATTTTTATCGTTTACCGGTCAGCTTTGATTTGAATTTAAGACAACATCCTTCTAACTGAATGGAGTTACAAGTACAGTCTATAAAAAGCTAAGTTTTTCGTTTGTCTCACGATGTAGTCACGTGTGATGTAGATCGCGACGTTTCGACTGCATACTTTCTAACTATTAGAAACCAGAACAGATGACAGATGTTTTTCTCCTCAGAGATAACGGAGGGTTTTGTTACGAGGCGTTTGGCGCGCTCGTAAAGGCACTTAACAATACCGCGTTTTACTGATTGAGGGTGGTGTGAATCATACGCTAAGTATTGATCGGTGTGCGTGGGCTTCCTGTATACGCTGGTGGAGAGACGGCCGTCAGGTTCTCTTAAAACTGCGGTGTCCAGGAAGGCGAATTTGTTGTCTCTCTCTGTCTCCATGGTGAAGCGGATGGAAGGCTGCTGGTTGTTTAAATGCAGTAGGAAGTCGTCTAACGTTCTCGCGATCCAGGATGGTAAAGGTATCGTCCACGTAGCGTTTCCAGATCCTAGGCTCGTAGAATGATGTAGTTATCGCCTGTTCTTCGAAATTCTCCATGTAGAGGTTGGCAATAACAGCGGAAACCGGACTCCCCATGGCGGCGCCGTCTTTTTGCTCGTAAATCGATCCGTTATACTGAAAGTATGTGGATCTCAATACGAAGGTCAAAAGGTCAGCGATCTGTGCAGGCGTTAGCGTGGTGCGATCTGCAAGGCCTGGGTCGTTCTCGAGTTTCTGCAGTGCGGCTTGTACAGCGGCGTCGATAGGAACGTTGGTAAACAGCGATTCTACGTCGAAGGATACCATGATCTAGTTGCCTAAGATCGTCTCATTGCTGAGGGTGGATACGAAGTGGGCTGAATTGGTCACCGTGTACTCTGACTTTCCTGTTAAAGGAGACAGGATGTTGGCTAAGTAAGCGGATAAATCATATGCAAAGGTGTTTACTCACGACACGATAGGTCTTAGCGGTACGTCGGCCTTATGGATCTTCGGTAAACAGTAGATTCTAGGCGGCTGTTTGTGTCGGGGTCGGATCTTGTTGTAAACGGCCTCTGATAGATATCCACTTCGCTTCAAGGTGAGCAGCTTTTCGGACAACTTGCGGGTCAGACGGTCTGTCGGATCTTTGTTGAGGAGCTGGTAGGGTCCGTTCTCAATAAGCGTAGACATCTTGGCACGGTAGGTGTCGGTATCCATGACTACGCTAGCGCGCCCTTTGTCCTTTGGGAGGACCATGATGGAATCGTCTTCTTTCAGGTTTTTAAGTGCATCTCGCATCTCCTTCGTGATGTTAGGCTATGGTGGTTCCGCCTGTTGAAGGATACCGTTAACAGCTCTTCTGACAGTATCTGCTTGTTCGGCGTCGAGTTGTCTTACGGCTGCTACGACCTTGGCGATGATCTCTGTGGTAGGAATATTCGCAGGAGTTACGGCGAAGTTCAGTCCTTTCTTCAGTAGGGCCTTCACACGTGACTACATCGTGAGACAAACGAAAAACTTAGCTTTTTATTGTTATTCACCACGATGAATAACCACAACCTTTTCCACGAAAGTACAGTCTACAATCTAATTTTGTTATCCGTAGATGTCAAATGAAAGAACGAGCGAAATCGGTCTGACTGGCAAAAGTACATTTATTTTTTTCAATCCCGTTCTGTCGCAGAAAGTGTCAAAGACCCTAAGGTAAGTTATAGTTGAAAAATAAGCTGATGGTTTACCGATGAAATAAATGCAAAACTTGTCCTTTTTGAATGAAATTCTGTAACATAGATGGCTCCCAGGGAGTAGTTGCTTGACTGCATGGGACATTTTTAAGGTTTCCATATGCGGTGACCATGTAAGTGTGTCGTTGCACAAGGCGACTGAGAACTCACGCGATTACATTTTACTAGCAAATAGAAAGGGCTTTCATTCGCTGAGCGAATTTTTATCCACTGTAATCATAAAAATCACAATCTCCTCGATTGTGGTTGGTTTAAAAGACTCCTGTTTTCCACTAATTCACTTGCCAAGTTGTTATTGGACAGGCAATAAGCTAATCACATTCAAAGTTGTAGTTTTAATCAACCAATCACAACCTTGGTTTCAATCACCATATAAACAGTGTACAGACTCCTAAATTGGAGCTTTCTTCAAAATTGGAGTTTTTTTTCCATGAACAAATGAACGTCTAGACGTTTACGCATGTTTTGTAGACTAACTGATCTGAGATACTACTGCAGCAGATGGAGGTGAACCTCATCTCTGGTACACTAGGCAGATCTTGATGAAAAGCAAACAGATATGATTTTATAGGAATGCACTCGTTTCCTAACTGGAGAGTTTCTAAAATAATTATGTCAGTAAAGTTGAGTCAATCTAGACACAAATTCCGTGACTCAGTACTACCACTTGTCACGCAACATTCAACATGTCCTCAAGGAGTCACGGAATGGTTTTACTTCAATATTTCATTAAACATTTTTCTTTCTTTTTGTGGCATAAAGGTCATCTATAGAATGTTGAGCCAAGCTATTACTACTACAAGGAGCGATCAATTACAATGAAACACATTTTCAAAACATTCAGCATTTCCGGCTTGCGCTAAAGATTACCTTTCCACGTGACTGGCAAGCTTGAGTGGAATGCAGAGACGCGGCTTCACAGTCCTCTCGAAATCAATAATCAACTGGTTCACGTTTCAACTAAAGAATCCTTGTGTTTCCCCCTTTCAGCCAGGCTCTGAAATTCTAAAACAGTTCGTCATGTCAGTTTCATTGAACGAAGTCGAAGTTGTACAACAGATGTAGCTCAGTTTCATTGAACACGAGCATGTGCAATCGTCGGGTAAAGAAGAAATAGAGGTAAGGTTGTGGTCTGCCAACTCAGGCGAGAGTGCATTTCTGACATGGTTTTACTGGATGTCAAGATTTCTAACTCATGTACGCTTGAGAAAATGTATTATTGAGCTGCTCAAGTAATTTTTGTAGATTGATATTTACAATAGTTGTTTATGTGCATTTAAGATCAACAACCTCTAATGCTTCATCGTGAAAGTTGCCTATGTCATCATGTTCCTGTTTATTTATATGGAGCGAGCTGAATTCGTATGAATTATTTGTATTTCCAGTATCTCATTGTTGTTTGGTTGTTCGTTTGATTTATTTCAATTAATTGAAACTGTTCTTTTAAAATCGACGAACTTCGAATTCATCGGTAACTGCTTGCATAGAGTGCTTCAATTTAAACGTAATGGGTATCGTTTAATCGACATCCATTTACAAATTAAAGCTAAGTTTACCACATTTAAAAGCATCTCGGCGAGGAAAAATAGTTTTTATACAAGTCAACCGGAATGTTAAAGCTAAGACACCCGATGTGAAACGTTACTTAAACCTGATTCAAACATTGTACACTGTAAATCATATTAATTCTGGAATATCATTTTGCTGATGTGAGTTCCTTAGAGCTGTTTTAATGCGACAAGCATTCATGATCATGACTTTGCCCAGCTTCCTTTCCCAACAGTTTATGAATTCTTAACTGTCACTCACTTTAGTATTGACTTTAATTGAATCATCTCTATCTTGAAGTTAATTTTGATGTATTAAATTTGCCATATTGACAATAGCTCTATAACTTAATTGTTACTTTTTGCTGCCGTAATAACTTTTCAAATATCACCGCTATGACACTGCAGAGTATATACTAAGTTTGAATCTTCTAATGGTGAGATAATTCTACCTGAAGTTCAGTAATTAACTCTCAATGGCTTCACTTCAAACAGCTTTGCTTTGCTCAATTTTTTGTTAAAATTTCTTGATCACATTCTACATCAAATGCATGGGAGCATCATTTGTGACTAAATCACCCATATCAGTTTCTTACCTCTGTATGGTGTTTATTTTATTTTAATTTACTGCTGTTATGATTTTGACTGTACTTTTGGACTTGATAGTTTTTCAAAGTTTAGTAATGAACAGTTGTATTATTTCCAATGCCTACTTAGCTTCTTGTTTCAAATCTATGCTACTTTGAAATGCTCTCTTTCTTCTGTTTTTATTTCATTGCTAACTCAGGGTGACTTCTTTACTTGGGTGCCAAGCGTTACTTAAACAAGTGGATTCTGTCGCCATTTGAAGCAATGATTTGGTTGCTAAGTCTCAGCAATTCCAAAAAAATAATGTTCTCTTTAATTGCAATACAAAAAAAAAATCCAAAGACCTTGACACTTCACTGAAAACCAGTGTTAGAGGTTAATGTAAAAAAATTATGGATTCATTTCTGCATTCCTGAATGCTGGTTTGCATGAAGAATACTGAGAAAACCCAAAATAGATTCCTGCTAACATTACTAATATTAACATTCTAGTCCCATATGGTCAACTTTCATTGGCAGCAAGGTCAGGTTGCAATCTCGCACCTTGTCTTTATGAACTATGTTTATGCTTGTTTTTCTTTGGAATTTTGTTTGTGATGTTTTGTCTTTGTATGCATTTTTTTTAAGTATATGTGTTTGCTTTTAACTTTTGTAAACAAGCCTCTCTGAGAATCACCATGTTGTGAGTGCCCTGGTTAAACATTAATATCCCTTTCACTCCCAGAAGTGATAAACATGCAACTTCTCCCTATAGTGTTGATACATTATCCAATGAACAGGTAATGAGATTACTCAAACTTATCAGGTACAAGATATTATCTTGATTGAACACCAAATTCTCATAACCAGTTTACAAGGAAATGTGTAGTAGCAAGAGAAAATAATTATCAATTAGATCTTGGGAGATATTCATGAAATAACTAAATTATGAACTTTATAAACAGCTGATGCAAATCATCTACTTCACCATTTTCATCATGTACAGAAACATTTTTTCATTGTTGCTATAGGGCTTTTGTTCCTCTAAACATTTCTTGTTTTTGACATTTGACTCAGAGATGAAATCCTGTTTTAATTACACATTCAGGTGTTCAGGAGCAAAGACAAATGTTACATATTTTTAAAACTAAATGTCTGAACAACTTACTTGTAATTTTTTAATGACGTATACCAATTCAGTTGTAAAATGAATGCTTATTCTATTTGATAAATAGATTTTGTGTTGTTGTGTGTCTGTTTATTAATAGATCATAGTTCACATCAAAATGTGCAAAGAACAAAAAAGTGGCAAGTGAGGTGCAGTCTAGTGTGCTACAGATGTACTTACCACATTTTGATGTCAGAACCCATCAAAATGCGCATATAATTCAGTTTATTGGATAAATAATAATAATTGATCTATATGTGTTTTACCTCCTTGCAGCTGAGCTCCAGAATATTCTGAATTCTGGTTAAGTTCCATTCCAAGTTTCCATCCATTTCCATTTTCAAGTTCTGATACTTGACAGACTGAACAACGACAACTTACAGTGATTTTCTCAGAGAGCAGTTATTTTTCCAACAGCTGGTTGAATTTTTTGCTGTCCGCCAGATTAATCACTACCCAGTAGATTGTTGGGAACACAATCTGCCACACAATCTACTGGGTCAGTGGTTTATCTGGTGGATAATATTATTGATTCAATCCAGCAACAGCAAGTACCTGAGAGTTTAATTCAACTACTGCTACCAATTCTCACAGGAGAAGCAACTTGAAAAGTGAGTGTTTATTTTGTATGTATAATTGATATCTAGATATAAATTTATGTATAAAAAAAATAAAATAAAAAAAATAATAATGATAATAATAATAATAATGATGATGATACTGATGATAATAAATAGACCTTCTGCTGGCAATAGAGCTTCAGTAGTCTGCAACAGAGTGCATCAACTGATAACCACAACTACTTGATTTGAGCTCCATTACACAATACATGTACATGTGTAAGGATACATTGTACACCAGTATGATGGTTAACATTCTCAACTTTTTGTATGATAACATCATATTCTATTTTATATGTAAACAAGAATTAGCATGACACAGCATAGTAAGGTAAGAATGTTCAGGAATATAAGTACATCACAGACAATTTACAGAGTCAAAACAAAACTAAGCTTACATGTACTTGGATTTTGTTCCACTTATTTTGAGGTGGCCAACGAAAGAGTTGCCAGTAATCAGATAGTTGTGTTCGCACAAAGATTTCTGGAATTGCCACAGGGTAAAGAAGAAATAAGTGATGAGGAACATAGGGATTAATCCCTAGGTCAAAATTTATACCTACTCATTGTTGATGATGAAATGGTTCAGATTTAAACTGATTTTCAATGCTAATCATTCTCAACAATCACAACAAATAAGCAATGTAGGTGTTTTATTAACTTTAATATATTATGATCAATAATATTATGCTCAAGTAAACCATTTCAATCTCCTGCTGACTTGATTGAGGTAGCTGTTTTTGTAGCACTCTTTTGTATTACCAAGCCATTAAAAAAAGCTACAAGTAGCCTTACTACTATAGTAAACAGAACTTCATTCTTTTATTTCAGAGCAATTTATGGCTGATTTTTCACAATTTTGAACCCATTAAGTGATGCTAATTTCACACTAAAACTTAAACATACATGCATGGAGCAAAGTTTACTGGTGGGTTTTAAGATAGCTCGGATGTTCTCCAGGCTTGATCTGTTTTTAATGCTTTTTATAATCTTCCATAATTAGTCAGTTGGCCTCTGAGCTACAATCTGCATAATTTTGCAGGCCACTCACAGCTCTCACCTTCGCCTAGCTGAGGGTCCACCGGGTGTTAGGTATGATCACTGTCTGCTCCTGAGTATATGGGATATATATATAGCTCATCATCTGATTCGTCAACTTGATTGAAAGTCCTGGTAGATTTCTTTGACACAGTTCCTTGTTAAAAATTTCCCTTGTGATCTTATCTCCTCCATTACTGACAAGGGATGTGCATATTGTAACAAATAATCCTTTTTGCGACACTTGCTACATTTTTTCCAGAGGCAGGAAATTAATGTGCATTGTTTCATGGGATTTCCACAGTCTCAGCATTGGTACCTTTTGCATAGTGTCAGATTTCTTTTTTCCATTCTGGACTGCACTTAAGGTGTTTCTACAGTTCCCTATGTCCTTCAGCTCAATGGTGTATATTTTTCCAGCTCTGGTTCTATCAATTGCCTCATCAAGTGTTAATACTTTGATTCACTTCCTGACTTCACAGCTCTTTGTTCCTGTTACCAATATGCAGAAGATCAGTTCATTGTTTAATACACATTAAGCAACCAGATGCCAATTTTTGTTGCCTGTTTTTGGTGTCAATTTTCCCATCTTCATGGTTGACACTGCGAAATAAGCAGTGCTCAACAATGGAAACTGTTGGGTTCTATGTGATCACCAACTAGTAAATTTTTAGCTTTTTGGTAGGTTTCCTTTCTCACAGCACTGTTCTGAGAATTATTTGTTAAAATTTTTTCAAGTTCTCTCTTTCAAGAAGGTCCAATCCTCCACCTGATTACCTTTCAGACTGATTTGAACAGGTGTAATGACTTGCTGATTAAAGACTGTCATATGCATAGGCTGTGGGAATAATTCTACACACACTATACTGTTTACTTTTCATTAATCAAAAATAAATTAGTATCAGTGGCTAATTAAAGACCATCATATGCTTGGGTGGCAGAAATGGTTAAAGCTACACACACTGCCCTCTCCTTTGTCACTTATCAAAAATGAATCAGTTACATAACCATCAGTTAATGATGGTTAAGGACCATCACAGTGTTCAACACTCAAGCTGGAATTGTGCTACACACTATTCAGACTATTCTGTTTCCTAATTGTTGCTCATGGTAAATAAATCAGTGCCACCATCCAAACACATTAAAAAAAAATTTAAATTATCACTTAGTGCTTTGATAAGAATATATTGTTTCAAAAAGTGTGAAACATATAACTGGCTGCCTTTAAGAAAAGGATCTTAAACTTAAAAATAAATTTTATGCAACCTCTGAGCATCAGGCTTGAGACAAGACCTTAGGTTGATATTCTTTATCATATATTTTGATCTGAGTACAGTATAAGCTTAGTTGTACAAACTGGAGATGTGTCCAGTTCTCTTTGATGTTTGCCACCAGATATGTGATTATTCATATCTTCCAGGGATTTTACATTTATATGGTACAAGGTCATATAAATACACAAATCTATATTGGCTTTGACACCCATTGTGATTGATTTTGTATTTTTCAGTTATTATGACTGATGATTTTAAAATGATTGTCTTTGTAGATTTCTGCAGTGAAGCAGATTTTCCTTAATAGAATTCTGTTGTGAAATAAATTAACCTTAACTTCTACAGTTGCATCAATTAAACATTGATTAAATGGGCAGGACTTGAGGCTAGTTATTGTGTCCAAGCTCAAATATGGTGAATTCAATCAAATTAATTTTATATGTTTCTGTATTGCTTTTATTTTCAGAAGCTGATTGGCAATGTCAGTAACTGTGAGAACTGACCAGAACAGTTCAAAGAACATTTATGGTGACCCACCAAAGATCAATTTTAATCTTCCAGAGATAATTGAACTAACCCAGAATTTTAAAAGTTGGAAGGATGTTCAACTCCCAATTGACATTCTGTTGTTAACAGGGAAGGACTGTGAGTTCTTAAGTTGCTACCATTACATTGTTGATCCATTCAGAAGCTATTTCAAAGGGCTTGGTTCTGTATACTTTGGCAGCTTTGGTGAAGATCAAGATGATAAACTGAAAGTTGCTTTGATGAAATGCTCAGAGGGTTCTAAAGTTCCTGTTGATGGTTTGACTGTTGTAAAGAATGCTGTCACTCAGCTGAGGCCAAAAGCTGTCTTTTCTGTGGGCCACTTCAGTGGTATTAATCAGGAATCAACAAAGCTTGGGGATGTGGTTCTATCAAAAAAGCTCACAACCTATTCGTATCAGAAGGTTACAAAGGATGGAAAGAAATTTTGTGGGTCCACAACTCTTGTAAGCAGAGAAATTGCTGAACTCATCAATTGTGCAGGTCATGGTTGGAATCCACCCCTGGAAAATCCTAAAGAGAGGAAAGTTGAAGTCCTCTGTGGTGAGGTTTTGAGTGGTACTGAGGTCATGCATGCTGAATGGCGACAAGAGGAACTAATGAAGTCATTTCCCGAAGCAATTGCAATTGAAACAGAAGGAGAGGGTAAGATCTCTTTTTCCTTTGAAGTAACTGTTACTGTAAAATCTGCTCAAAGAGATATTTGGATATTTATGTATACTGGAACAGAGGGAATCAATACTTATATGATAACAGTTGTGGTTGGTAAGTTTTCCTGCCAGTGTTAAGAGATGCACTGGCTTGTGTGTGAACAAACTGGACTTCAGATTAAGAGGTCTGGGTTCAAGCCCTGGGCTGAAGTCATTGTGTTGTAGTCTGGACTGGGGGGCTTTACTCTCACAGTGTGTCTCCACACCCAGGAGTATAGATGGCTACTGATGAACTGACCAGTATTTTATATACATGTGTAAGGATTAAGGGTACAGTCATAGTGGCTGAATGGTATGGTACCTGGAAGAAGCTCGCGCTACAGGGACTAGCTTTGTACCTAATATATGTAAGGTGACTTTCCAAAATATATGTCTAGTTCCTTACAAATATTTGATAACAATTTGGTAACAATGGAAGATTATTCATAATAGCTTGTTATTGTATGTCTCAGGAGTTTTTAGTGCAGCACATGAACTGAAAATAGAGTGGGTCATCGTCAAGGGTATTTCAGGATATGCAGATGGAACTGAAGGAAAAGAAAACTGGCAAACATTTGCAAGTGTAACAGCAGCTTCTCTTGTTGCCAACATTCTAAACCAATGCAGTATTTTTGGAGATTGGCCACATTACAAAGGTAAACAGATCAACTTTTATTTTTTTTAGGCCTGCAGTATATTTGCTTGCAGTCACAAGCTGGTCTTGTATGCCGTTTAGTTTTGTGTTCTATAAATGTGCTGAAACTGAAAAAATAACCCAAAATTCACTCATTACGTAACTGCCAACCGTAAGCGTAAGGTTGCCAGTATTTCCTCCTACCTTTTAGGCTTTTGTATCCATTGATCGTAAGAAACGAACTGATGAGTTTTATTTCATCAGAGATAAATTTTTCGATGAATAGCCAATAGTCAATATCAGTTTGCTGGAAAGCAACTTGCCCACCTACAAGAATACAAAGTTACAGGAAGTACCGTTGCAAACTTCCTATTTTAACGACTATGTCTTTCTACACTGGCTGTTTCTTTTACAGAAAGGATAGTTTTTTCCAAGTATTTTGCTCGAATTTTGAAAAGACGTGCAAATGATAAGTCACCAAACAAAAAAAAATTCAGTTTGTGTATGTGGGCCTCCCTATCACGTGTTAAACGATGTATATAACATGTAGGGATACGTAATGCAATCGCACGAAATGGTACTAAACGAGGGAAAAACCTTAAAACTTTTAAGCGGAAAAAGCAAATCGTCAAGGCTGTGTACAAGCCTATCTATTGACCGAAAAAATATATCCCGATTAGTTTTTTTTAACATTTATTAAGAATACGATACAAGTGTGCATGTGCTTCAAGTACCCCTGCAAGTTTTCATTGCTAGTGAATGTCTCTTTTTTTTTCCCCCAAGTTGCTAATTGTATGGAAAATATTTTTTTCAAGTTTCTCGCGTGACTGCAAACAAGAGATATAAATGGTAGATCACCAAATCCGTTTACGTGGTGATGACAATTTTTCTTCCTGGCAGAAAAAAAAGAACAATAAATCTTCCGTTCACGTATTTGGGCGTGCATATTTCGTGTAAAATGATGCACAGTAGGGGCGCATAATGCAGTGGCACGAAGTGGCCTCGAAACAAATTGCTCAGGAGACGTTTCATGAGGAAAGGAAATAGCTCCAATGCTACAACGAACCTGTTGGCTCAAAACATCTGGTCCAATGATTTTTTTTCAACATTTGTTATCATGCAGGTGATTCTACTAAACATTTGCCACGGCCAGAGGTGAAACGCCGTAAGGAAGAGTCGTCTTCGAATGACGCCTTAACTCCGAAGAAAGGAAAAACTTGTTTGGCAGGTAGAATGAGGGTATATCTATAAGCGTACCTGGTAACCCCCACCCCCCCAACCCCATCTTCCTTCCCCCTGCCTTTGTAAAATAAAAATGTGTGGATCCAGCAAAATGGCATTAATAGTTGCAATAAGTACAGCTCGCTATCCCCTCATCTTGACGCTTTGCTGTGATGTCTTTATGTTTGTAGTCAAGCAAGGAGTTTTCAGTGACGAAAATTTAGAGTGGCTTTACCCAAGTTGCTTATTGTATGGAAAATATTTTTTTAAGCTTTCCGCTCGATCGCAAAGCAGAGATATAAATGGTATGTCACCAAATCCATTTACGTGGCGATGACAGTTTCCGTTACTAGCTGGGAAAAAAAAAACAAGAAATCCTCTGTTCTCGTATGTAGGCGTGGATTTTTTTGTGTTAAATTATGCACAGTAGGGTTGCATAATGCTATGGCACGAATTTGCCTTGAAAAAAATTCATCAGGAGACGTTTTATTAGAAAAGGAAAAAGCTCCATTGCTACAATAAATCTGTCGGCTCAAATAATATTTTCTGGTCTAATTATTTTTTTGCATTTGTTATCATGCAGGTTCTTCTACTAAGCATTTTCTTCGGCCAAAGATGAAACGCTGTCATGAAGAGTTGTCTCCGAGTGATGCCTCAACTCCAATGGAAAGAGGTAAAGTGAGGACATATCTATGGGCGTGCCTGTTAACCCCCATGCGTGGATCCAGCAAAATGGTTTGAATAGTTGCGATACGTACAACTCGTTATCCCCTCATGTTGATGCTTTGCTGTGATGTCTTTGTTTTTGTAGTCAAGCAAGGAGTTCCCAGTGACGAAGATTTAGAGAGGCTTTCGCAGAAACTCGATAACTGGAAGACAGTCGGGCGTTGTCTTGAAATTGAGGAGGCAAGATTAACGGCGTTTGACAAAGAAAATAGTGAATGGTCTGAAAAAATCTACAAAATGTTATTACATTGGAAAGAGAGGAATGGCTCAGCTGCAACATACATGGTCCTACATGATGCATTGTGTCATTCATTGGTTAATCGCAAAGATTTAGCCGAGCAATTTATCACTGGTAATATATCACTAATCTTGCAATTCAATAAAAATAAAATTACCTATAAGTATAGTGCCAAATTCTCAGACACCATGCTTTTTGGCCACTGTATCTTTTATGTAAGTTTTTGACAGTGCCTCGAAACTGGAAAAGTGTCGCTTCATTTGTCGGTAATCAAATCAAAGCGAAGGAAGATCATTTGATGCGTTTGTATATTTCCATGTAGTTTTCTGGTAGCGCAAAATTCACTCACTACTTAATTGCCAACCGTAAGCGTAAGGTTGTCAGTATTTCCTCCCACTTTTTAGGCTTTGGTACCCATTGATCGTAAAAAAAGAACTGGTGAGTTTTATTTCATCAGAGATAAATTTTTCGACGAATAGCTAAGTCAATAACAGTTTGCTGGAAATCAACTTGCCCACCAACTTCCTATTTTAACGACTATGTCTTTCTACACTGGCTGTTTCTTTTACAAAAAGGATAGTTTTTTCCAAGTATTTTGCTCGAATTTTGAAAAGACAAGTTAATGATAGGTCACCAAACTCCAAAAAAAAAAAATCAGTTTGTGTATGTGGGCCTCCTATCACGTGTAAAACGATATATATAACATGTAGGGATGCGTAACGCAATCGCACGAAATGTTCCTAAACGAGGGAAAAACCTTGAAACTTTTAAGCGGAAAGTTTTCATTTTTAGTGAATGTCTTTTTTTTTCCCGCCAAGTTGCTAATTGTATGGAAAATATTTTTTCAAGCTTCTTGGTCGATATGCAAGAGATGTAAATGGTAGGTCGCCAAATCCGTTTACGTGGCGATGACAATTTTTCATCCTGGCAGAATAAAAAGAACGAGAAATCACCTGTTCCCGTATGTTGGCGTGCATATTTCGTGTAAAATGATGCACATGACACAAAGTGGCCTTGAAACAAATTCCTCAGGAGACGTGGCATGAGGAAAGGAAATAGCTCCATTGCTACAAGGAATCTGCTGGCTCAAGAAAATCTGGTCTAATTTTTTTTTTTGCATATGTTGTCATTTAGGTGATTCTACCAAACATTTGCGTCGGCCAAAGGTGAAACGCCATGATGAAGAGTCGTCTCCGAATGATGCCTCAACTCCGAAGAAAGGAAAAACTCGTGTCGCAGGTAAAGTGGGGAGATATCTATGAGCGTGCCCGTTAACCCCCCCCCCCGACCCCATCTTCCTTCCCCCTGCCTTTGTAAAATAAAAATGCATGGGTCCAGCAAAATGGCATGAATAGATGCATTACGTACTACTCGCTATCGTCTCATCTTGATGCTTTGCCGTGATGTCTTTATGTTTGTAGTCAAGCAAGGAGTTCCTAGTGACGAAGATTTAGAGTGGCTTTACCCAAGCTGCTTATTGTATGGAAAAGATTTTTTTAGAGCTTTTCGCTCGATTGCAAACTAGAGATATAAATGGTATATCACCAAATCCGTTTACGTGGTGATGACAATTTTTCTTAGTGGCTAGAAAAAAAAAAGAACATGACATCTTCTGTTCGCGTATGTGAATGTGCATTTTTCGTGCCCAATAATGCACAGAAGGGATGCATAATGCAATGGCACAAATTGGCCACAATAAATCTGTTGGCTCAAACAAAATGTTCTGTTCTAATTATTTTTTTACATTCGTTATCATGCAGGTGGTTCTACTAAACATTCGCCTCGGCCAAAGGTGAAAGGCCGTGATGAAGAGTCGTCTCCGAGTGACGCCTTAATCCCAAAGGAAAGAGGTAAAATGAGGACATGTCTATGGGCGTGCCCGCTAACCCCCACCCCCCGACCCCATCATCCTTCACCCTGCCTTTGTAAAATAAATATGCGTGGATCCAGCAAAGTGGCATGAATAGATGCAATACGTACTGCTCGCTATCCCCTCATCTTGATGCTTTGCTGTGATGTCTTTATTTTTGTTGTCAAGCAAGGAGTTCCTAATAACGAAGATTTAGAGTGGCCTTACCCAAGTTGCTTATTGTATGGAAAAGAGTTTTTTAAAGCTTTTCGCTCGATCGCAAAGTTGAGATATAAATGGTACGTCACCAAATCCATTTACACGGCGATGACAATTTTTCTTGCTGGCTGGAAAAAAACAAATAGGAAAAAAAAGAAATCTACTAGTCGCGTTTGTGGGCGTGTATATTTTTGTGTCAAATGATGCAAAGTAGGATTGCATAATGCAGTGGTACGAATTGGCCTTGAAACAAATTCATCAGGAGACGTTTTATTAGGAAAGGAAAAAGCTCCATTGCTACAATAAATCTGTTGGCTCAAATAATATGTTCTGGTCTAATTATCTTTTTACATTTGTTACCATGCAGGTGGTTCTACTAAACATTTGCCTCTGCCAAAGGTGAAACGCCGTAATGAAGAGTCGTCTCCGAGTGACGCCTTGACTCCAAAGAAAATAGGTAAAATGAGGACATGTCTATGGGCGTGCCCGTTAACCCCCACCCCCCCAACCCCATCTTCCTTCCCTCTCCCTTTGTAAAATAAAAATGCGTGGATCCAGCAAAATGGCATGAATAGATGCAATACCCACTACTCGCTATCCTCTCCTCTTGATACTTCGCTGCAAGAAGTTACCAGCGACGAAGATTTAGAGAGGCTTTCGCAGAAACTCGAAAAATGGAAGACAGTCGGGCGTCATCTCGAAATTGTGGAAGCAAGATTAACAGCGTTTAACAATGAAAATAGGGAATGGTCTGAAAAAATCTACAAAAGGTTATTACATTAGCAAGAGAGGGAGGGCTCAGCTGCAACATACTCATAAGACACCTAGAATCTCCCGCCTTACCCCTCCCCTCCTTTTAGCCCAACCCCCATTTTATAAACCACACAGAACCCAATCGGTCCAACGAGGGGCTAATGTTCGAATTTAAGCTTTAGAAACTCATAGTTACTGCAATATTTGAGGTTTTCCCTAATGTTTGTCTTAATAATAATTTCACTTGCCACAGAACAAATCAATATATTTTTTTAAGATTTTTGTGTAGCGGAGCAAGCAATAGCCTCGATTACCAGCCGCTGTTCGTGAAGTGAGCCCACGCTTCTCTCCTTCACGGGGGGATCGAAGACTGTACTCGTGAATTAGGGGCAAATCAAACCCCCCAACCTCCCCCTTCCCCCCCCCCAAAAAAACAAAAACAAAAACAAAAAAAAACAAAAAAACACCGTAGTGATCAGATAGTGAAAATGTGAATATTTACCTTCGGAATTAAAGAGTGACGTCGTCAAAGTTACAAATAACAGATGGAAAGAGTTATTCTCCTTATTGTTCAAAAACCCTTCTCGAGTGATTTTCTTTTCGATGTGGGAGAAAGAGAATTTTTACCAAGCTACTTGTTTTTTGTCTACAGACTCGTCTGTAACAGCATTTTGGGAATGGTGCCGGAATCAGTTGAGTGCGTTTTACAACACCATGTGTCAAGTGAAAATAACACCATGGGACCCAGACAACACAGTACACATTAATAGCATTTACATACAAGTAACGTTTTTACAAGACCACAGGAAACCTGACGGGACAACGAAAAAAAAGCTGGGAGACAGCAGTGAAGTATTTGAAGGTGACGAAGATCATCCCATCCGTAGACGAATTCTGGTGTATGGAAGACCTGGAATAGGAAAGTCTACTTTCACTCAAAAAGTAGCTGTGGATTGGGCAAATGGCAGAAAGAAGATCCTCGAAAAGTTCAATGTTTTACTGTTAATCAGGTTACGAGACGTTTGTGGTATTTCGGACCTCTGTACCATGTTAAAAACAGCGGAACTGTTGTCTGCTGATGACCCGATGGCAGTCAATAACTTGTGTGAATATGTCCGTCAGAACCAAGAGAAAGTGCTGCTCGTTTTGGATGGATATGATGAGTACAGCGGTGGAAAATCATCCATAATTCACCAGATTTGGAGAGGCAGTCAACTGAGAGACTGTTGTGTAATGATCACAACGCGGCCAGTGAAAGAGGATGAGCTTAGAGTGCCAAGTCACGCTCAGTTTGAACTTAACGGGTTCGATAGCTGGGAACAGAAGAAACAGTTTGCAAGTAAGATTCTTCCTGATGAGGAGGACGTTAAAGGGCTACTTGAATACCTAAGAAAGCATGACCTCGAGGAGATGTCAGAGATTCCGCTATTGTTGTTGATGTTGTGTCTTCTCTGGAAAGAGAAAAAGCATCAATCACCAACATCTCGTGCGGAAATTTACGTAGGATTTATTCGGACTCTCTTGAATCATATGGCTACTAAAGACTCGGACAACGTGGCAACAGATAAAAGCATAGATGAATATCAAGAGGAACTTTCCAAAATAGGAAAACTTGCTTTTGATGCTCTTTTGGAGGACTGCCTTCATTTTGACTTCAGTAAATTTCCTAAAGGTGATCTGTTCGAGAAGCTTATTCATGTCGGTTTTTTTCAAGTTTCCAAACTTTCCGCTTTGAACCGTGAGAAGATCGTGTATTTTCTTCACAAGTCCGTTCAGGAGTTTCTCGCCGCCTGGTTCATCGTTCAAGAAGTGAAGGTTAAGAAGAATGAAACTGTCACCTGCCTGTCAGGAATGGATACGTTTGAAAAATCAAAGAAGATGGACGAAGTTCTAAAATTCGTTTGTGAGTTGTCATCAGATGCTGTCGGCATTGTTTTTGATCATCTACACTATGTCGGAAAGAAAGAAGGTCTCACAAATTACAATTTCACTAGGACGCCTTCTGTCGAAGATTTGTCTAGAGCACAAAATGAGTTCATTGAACTCTGCGTCGATTGTTTGTTCTGTTGTCCAGAGTCAGACAGACTAGCTGTGTATTCTGCATTTCTCTCATGTGTTAACCATGTCGTAATGCTTCATGACGAACACGTGTGTACTGCTGCTGAGAAAAACTTCTTCAAAGGCACCGCCAGTTTTCCAAACTATTTATTTTTTCAATATGTAACTAAATATGATGATCGTGAGGGTAACTATGATAATATTCTATCCATATTGTCTGACTTGAACGCGGTCGTTTTAGCGTGCTCTGGAGAAGTTAAGGATTTTAAAAAATACGCCGATTTACGCGATGCGAACCTTTTCCTCAAAAAAAGCGAAAAAAAAAACTTTATCTATGTACATCGCATAACAAATGCTGTTTTTTGCCCTAAACTTCTTCCTGAAGTGATATCAGCGCCGGTTTGTTCTTCTCAGCCACCTGTGGATAATCTGGGAAAGAATGAGGACAACAACGTTGCACTGTCTCTGACTGAGAACAGATCTGACCAGGCACAACAACATTGTTTGTCACTGGTGAGAGAGGTTAAGTTAAAGAATGTAACAATTGGGGATTTTAATTTGTTCTGTTGAAGAACTTGTTGCCTTTAGTAACAGCTCCTCGAGATATTGCTATATGGGGGAGCGGGACAGGTGCCTTAAAAGGTAATTCCATTGAGAACGCGATTCACAGAATTAATTTTACTGACAATCTCCACAGTTTAGAACTTCGTGGTATCAATCTAACAGAAAAGTGTGCTGCTTTTATTGCTGAGTCACTGCACCACTCTCCAAACTTGCATAAGCTCTGCTTGTCATGGAACCCCTTACACAGCGGTGTGAGTCATTTGGCTGAGAATCTTCATCACGTGCCACAGTTGACTAAGTTAGAGTTAACTTATGTAAAAATGGGAGAAAAGGAATGTGCTGCACTGGTTGCCTCATTACAGTACTTAAACAAGTTAGAAGAACTGGATATGTCTCTCAATGCACTGGGTCACGGGATCATTGAACTGGCCAAGAACCTGAACAGTGTACTCAATCTGACTGAGCTGAACCTGCCGGATACAAAGATGGGTGCAGATGAAGCATCAGCACTGGCTCGTGCACTAAAGGATGTACCAGAGCTGAGCGATCTTAATATGACTAACAATGCACTGGGTCACGGGATCATTGAACTGGCCAAGAACCTGAACAGTGTACCCAATCTGACTAAGCTGAACCTGAAGTCTACAAATATGGGTGAAGATGAAGCATCAGCACTGAATCGTGCACTTAAGGATGTACCAGAGCTGAGTGATCTTGATCTAGGGTTTAATCCACTTGGCAGAGGAGTCAGGGACCTGGTCCAGCATCTCAGCAGTGTTCCTAAGCTGCGTTTCCTGTCCCTGAGTAGTTTTCAGATGACAAAGACAGAGATTGAAGAGTTGTGTACAGCAGTAAAAGGGAGAGGCATCGCTTTGCTCACTGATTACCATGTAAGAGTCTTTTTGTTGTTTCACTTAGTTGTATCTAATCTTTAGTTAGACGTTCCTCAGAATAGCACTAGATATTGTTTGCAGCAAGTTGCTTTTGATAAAATTTATCAGAGTAGTCTGCATGGGAAAGAATATAGACATCAGGAACAGTGACTGTTTTCGAAATTTTCTATTTCTATTTTGTGACATCAGGAGCAATTGTTGGGGATGGCGGAGACCGTAAACAGCCCATGTTAAGTACTTTAATGGTTCATGTAATGCTTCTTTGACTATGGTTTCCAGAAATATTTGTCTAAGATTAAATTAAGACAGAAACAAATTTAGCTTTCAAAACTTTGATATTATTTACAGACAGTAGTTTCCAGTGTAGTGGATGCTTGATTACTGAAAATTCATCGAAAACTTTGGGAGTTCGATTCCTTCGAGTTCATTCGATTGGCCCTTCGGTTTTGGCGAAATCTTGTAGAGAAATCTTTTGTAGCTATGCCTTACATAAGAGAGAGAAAAAAAGATGAATTGTGAGAATTTTTCTCGGACCAAACTTCTTTGCGCAATGTTAATTTTTGAAATTTTTTGGCTTGTGTTATTATTATGGGATGCTTTCTTTTGGGTTTGATTATGTGACGTGAAATTACTGTTAACCTATACATGCTTTGGATTCGATGACGTTGTTCCCTACAATCTGTACCAGTATCTATTCGCTTTTATTAACAGGAAGCGTTAACCCAATAAAATAGAAAGAACCAAACAAAAAAGGTTTTTTCTTGTGTTAAATCCAAATGCGTGTTTTGAAAAGCGAAAATCATGTTGATTCTATTGTCATAAATTTACGTTTTAAAGGTTTGTTCTGATAATAGGAAATAATTCACCAAAAGTTGTAGGTAAAATGATTAACATCCAAAAAGAAACTGACACGGTGCTATAATTTACTTGCACTTAAATGGTTTCATTCTTCTTAATTATCAGTTGGATTCTTTTTGTCTTTAGCTGCACTGCTCATGTTGAGTAACTCTGTCAGATGCTCGTAGGGCCCTCGCTCGCCTTTGTCATAGAAGCCTATTTTTTTTTCTTTTAAGAAAAATTAAAGACGAACATTGTAAATAGCGAACTTGTTGAAATGACTATTTCAAACCTTACACTCTAAAACCTTTTTGGTGTGTTAAACGAAAATATAACATAGAATAAAGAGCAAAGTACTCCGGGGTTGGTAATAAGGCAAAAAGAGATAATAGCGAGAAGGAATTGGAAAAGAAGACAGGCGGGCGCAAAATTCAATGGATAAATATATATATATTTTTTTTTTTGGAGGGGGGGGGGTGGGGAAAGGAGGAAAAAAATCAAGAAAGTGTTTCACATGGGTCACCTCTGATAAGCGCTTCGGCTCGATGTTCCCATTCTGTATCCAAAATAAGACCAATATTACCATGTCCTAAACAAAATAAAGCGCTTGCACTAGTCGTGAGAAGAAGCCTTTTGGAGGCGAAGTTTCCATTAACATCTCATTCAGCTGAAAGATCCAGGAAAGACGTTATGTTATGGAACCTGTGAAATTAGCGCTTGAAGAATGAAGCATTACTGTGCGTCAGGCGTAAGCGCCCTGCTAGAAAACAAACAGAAAATCAAAAGAAATCATTTTAAAAGCTTAAACTTCATAGGCGCGACCCGTGACACGCGGCTACTAGTCAAACTCGGCACTGCGCTATAATTTACTCGCTCTTAAATGGTTTCCTTATTCTTATTTATCAGTTGGATTCTTTTTTAAGTGTCTCGTATATGATTCAAATGGTTTTGTCAGAAAAGTATAGTTACATTGAGAGGAGAGTTCTTTACTTTTGGGAAAGTCAAGGAAAACAGTACATCGAGGACTCCGGGTCATCAAAAAGAAATATTTAGGGTTGTCTGTCTTTTAATCGTGTAACAATTATGTTGGTTGAGAGGTGAACTGGAGTAAAACCCGTTGCGTGTAGTCGTGCAAGGTTGGAAAATTGTAAAATCGTTGATTTACTCTCGGGCAGACAATAACTTAGCTAATACTTTGTGTGTGGAAAATAAATAATTTCGAAGATATTAGACAGTTTTCCTCCCCCCAAAAAAGTTAGTATTTATTGTAATTTATGTGTTTGTTTGTAAACCTTCACCTCATCTTAATCGTCAGGGAGCATTGTTTTTTGTTATTAGTAACTGAGATCGTTTTCTTTGTTGTAAAATGGTCTTAGTCACTTGTAGCTATTTGAATTCAAAAGTGAATGTCCTCTTTCACTGCTCGCTATATGGACAAACATCTTTGATTGCGAGAAATATTTATCTTGTGTGTTAAAATGTAAGTTGAGTGTTGCATAGAAATTAATGAAACAGGTGTATTTTGCCATAGCGAAGGAAACGTAATATTCCGATATACGTGGGGAGAATCAAGATCCTTTAAATATTTATATGGTGTGAAAATGCCAGTTGAGAGTTTCACATAATTGGTGCTGTGGTTGATGTTGTGTCCTTTTTTTGTCCTGTGATAGGCATTTAGAATAGGAGGTAAAGGGATGATCTATCGACTTCTTACAAAAGCTGAGCTGAAAAAAGAAGGAATATGGTTCAGAAAAGAGCCAGATGATGATGACGATGACGATGATGATGATGGTGATGATGATCATGATGATGATGACGAAAGTGAGGATGATGACGATGACGATGACGATGACGATGATGACGATGACGATGGTGATAATGACGAAGATGAAGATAGTGAGCATCTCGATGATGATGAGGATGATGGCGATGATGAAGTTAGTGACGATCTCGATGATGATGATGATGAAAATGAGTAAGCGCTCAGAAAAAACGTTTCTGTGGCAACTGATTTAGCGAAAAGTGAGAAGATTGATATTTCAGAATATAATCCATCAAATATTTTTGCTTGCGCGCGCGGGATTGGTCTAAATGCGTCACGTGACCGAATATACATCAGCTAAAACTGGAGAATATCCGTGAATATACCCTAACTAATATTCCTCAATTTTCAAACCTTAACGTCCACAACAAAAGAAGTCTTCGTTTTAAATTTAATTCAAGATTATTATCTGTTGCTCTAAGCTCTCACTTTTCCTCGAGCTTCACTCTCGGAAACTGTTCGCATCTCGGAACAGATCAAGTCCGAACAGCAACAAAAACAAAAACCATCGTGCATGTATTTGCGCCAAATGAAGACTATTGTTTATTTAGAATTTCGGAAATTGCTGGACGTATTTCCCGTCTCTTATGGCGCTATGTCTTTATTTCAGCATAACGTATAGGAGTAGCGTCCAGTTCGAATTGAAAACTTAGATAATTTGCAGACGGTATTTCCCCTCTAATCACAGATCACACAAATTTTCGTGATTTCACGTTGTTGTTTTACAGTGGACGGCTGAGAGATGAAGAGAGTTTTAAAACGCACGCGCTGAGATATTTCTCTGCTCATTATTTATATCTTTTGTTTTGCCACATCCTCGTTGCCGTTGTCGTGGTTTCCTGAAGTTCCCTAATTTTTAGTCCCTCGTGAAACTTCTTATATTGCAACCGGAAATGCAAGTTCTTTTCAGCAATAAAGTACAGAGTTGTTACTCAGTTTTTTTGCCGATCAGAACGCTAAACGAATTTCTTAGGATATCAGAGTGAAATAGTTTAGCATAGATTCCAAAAGTGACTTTTTGACGCGAAGAAAGAAAGGCCCCTCTATTCGTCTGTGCCAGGCTCTCCTTTTATGGAGACGGCCAAAAAAGGGGTGAGGTGAGACATTGGAGGTCTCGGGAAGAGTGAGAGGAGCTTTCTTTCCTTCCCAAACCCCAATTTTCACTCTTCCAATAATTCGATCTTTTCCAGCAACTGAGACCCTGGCAGAAGACAAACTTAATTTTTTCAAGTTAATTAATTCAAATTACTCAACTCAATTAATTCAAACTTATTAATTCAATTAATTTTATTGATTCTAATCAGCTGACAAGCTCATTTTGTCCTTACAAAAAAAGCCGACTTTGAGAAAAGGAACAGATGAATGATTCCTTGAGCTTGGATCAGTTCACAGGCAGCGCTGTGCTTTGAATTAGGCTTATTTTGTGATGCTTTACATTGATGATGCTTGAAACTGGAGATGTATGGAAAATCTTTCGTGATCAGAAAAGTTTAAGTTGATATTTGGTGTTACAAGCTTTAAAAATGCTTGTTCGTCTCACTTGTCACTGTAAATAGCAATTTAGTTCGTCAATTTTTACCCAACGTTGTGACTTTTTTTAGCCTCACTTTTATTGATTTATTAAAAGAATTTTTATGAAATATCTTTGTCTCTTTGTAATTAAAGTACAGATGGCATAAGTGCTTGAAAAAGACCCTGTATACGACCTGTATCCTTGTTGCCTGGGCCCCAAAGCACAGTCATTTAAATAGTTTTTTCAAAGCTGAACGCACCACGCACAGAACGATATTTTTGCGCAGACATTTTTATTAAAAGACAAGTATGTAGTCTTTAGTTCGATATAGGCAGCCCCTGGATGAGAGGAAAAACAGGTAAATTTTCATGGTTTTGATTTGCTTTTTCTCTTTTTTTTTTTGAAAATTTACCTCAGAATCTGTCGGCCTGACTTGTGTAACAATAACGGCTTTCGTGTCCCACCGACCGACCGTTTTCAATATTGTTTTTGATTTTTTGTTTGCATGTTTGTTTTTTTTTCCTATAACCACTTGTTTATTTCCACAAGCCGCCCGTCGTTCCTTAAGTTGTTCTACGCTGTGTCACTCGATCAGCAGGCGTTAAAAGCTTGGCATCTAAGCATCCTCTTCTTTTTACTGTTGTGATTTAATTCTTTCTAATGTTAAACCTGGCGATGAGAAAAACTCAAAAGGCGGAAAAAGGCCGAAATCATTGCAAGCAGTCTCCTTTTTCGTCGTTTGCCCCCTTCCTCCCCCACTTCTCTTCCGCTAGAGCACACTAAAACAAGCTTGATATCCCAACCTTTATCATATTTCTCGTACACAGAGCCTACGATGGTTAACTTTCAGGCTTAACTCCTCAAAAAGGGGATTTTGTGTGCGCCAGCTATTAAATAATCAGTAGACTCGATTGGTTTCTTTTTTCAAGTTCTTTTATTTAGATCACATTCAAGTTGTTTTGCAGCCCAATTGGTATCACGGACAACACACAATTTTCACTTTATATATAAAATCAACATCATATCCATCGGCAGAAAACGTGTTACATAACTTTAAGGTGGTTAGCTCGTTGCAAATTATGGTTAACTGGAAGCTGATACAATGCAACCAGTTAAAAATTGGACCAGTGTTCATGATAAGGGATAACTTTAGAGGCCTTACATAACGCTACACTTTGATGAGGTGTTAGCGACCCCGCCCAAGACTGGTATCATTTGCAGCGCTCTATCAAAGAATCCCGGCTTTTGAACTTGCCGTTGTCGGCTCTGATTGAGTAGCAGCTGTTGTCTCAAGCTCTCCACTGTCTTCTCCATGCCTTCATTTGATTTTTGCATTTGTGCAAGTCGTTGACTGAGTATCTGGCTTTCTTGCATGAAATTTCGTCTGTGTTTTTCAGCTTCCATCATTCTCGTCTTTACCATGTTCTCTATTTGTTGTCGTTGGACCGCTGCTTTAGCTTCCATCTGTTCACGGAGTCTCTTTTTTTCTTGCTCCTGTTTTGCCTGCAGCATTTCCATCTAATTACCAGACAGGAAAAAGTTCAGGTCAGACAGCTATAGGAGAGTCATGATGAAAAATATTATGGCATCTACTCTTGTTCACCTCTGTGCTAAAATCATCAAATTTCTCAGTTACTCAGAATGATTTTCTGATAGAAATACTGTACAATCTTTCACAGAAAACACCCAATGGGATATATTCTTGCTAGCGTGATTGAAACTAAAGATATATTTTAAGGCATTTGAAGGTGAAAGTTATTATGAGGCAATATTCCTATAACAAAGAAATTAAGGAATAATGAATCTAATTTGACACATCATAAAATTACATTGGAATGGAACCAAGAGAAAATAAGCAGGCAGAGAGGGCGGCCCCTGCACCAGAACTCGTTCAGACAAGATGTCAGCCTTTTTTTTGTTTTATTTCACCTGCCCTGGTACCAAATCGGATATTACTCAAAAAAACCTAGTTCCCAGGAATGAGTGTGCTCCCGCTTAATTAAAATGCTTACTTTTCTACGTATTTAATTGGATTTCACTGTGTTTAATCGCCGTAGAATTCGTGTGTCTGCGCTTTCTGAATCAAAGATGTGCATGTTTAGCGCTTCTGTCTGACAAGGCAAAACTCACAAAAAGCAGTCAATGGTCCTCTTTGTTCTTTTATTCTCTTTTTGTGATCTGGACAAATGGAAATCGTCAAATGATAGATTTGACGATGGTAGATTATTTTTGAAGCGTATAGGGATTTCTTAAGTGATTTTGAAAATGTCGGATCAATGTCAGAATCTGATCAACTGCCCACCTACCCCTCCCCTGACCCAACATTAGCCCTAACTTGTTATTTTATTGTTGTTGAGTTAGGGGAGGGGTAGGCGTGCAGTTTCTCAGATACTGACATTGACTCAAAATGTCTTACTTCCTTATGGCGCTGACGATTTTCTTGTTGTAAACGTTCGTATTCCTCCTTAAGAAAAAATGAAATTTAACGTCAGTCTAACCTTTGTCTAGCAAGATGATGAAATTCTATTGCGTGTAAAAAAAATTTTCCCTCTCACCAAGAATGAATCACATCCTCGCCATTACATCTGAATTAATCCAGCAATGTTTTTGACAAAGAACAGAAAAAGAAAGCATGAACTTCAATCAGCTTTTGTTCTCTTAATATGAAGTTGATTGAGTTTGAGAAAAAAAGTTGTAATTATTCCATAGATTTTTTTCCGTTCCCTCGAAGAACGGAGCAGAACTTCAAGAAATAAATTTCCATTTCATTTCCCATTCCCTATTTCTTATTCTCCTTCCCTATTCTAAATTCCTTCTTCTCCATTCTTCATCTCCTATTCTCCGTTCCCCATTCATCATTCGAAATTTTTTCCCTTAAAAAGAAATATGATTGATAAGTCGATTAAAATTGCATCATCAGTACCTCAAGTTTTATCTTCTCTTGCTCTTGATAGGCTTTGGCGGCAATTTCTCGACTCAAGTTCTCGTCAAAGTCCTTTAATTGTTTCAGCACGCCCAAGTATTGTTGTATTTCTGTCATAAGTTCCTGTGATAAAAGTAGAACTTTCGCTTACATCGTTGCTTTGTCTGTTGGTTTTATTTGTGGTAACTACCAAGAGATTATAAAGTTATATTCTCTTGTAACTACATAATAGTTACTAAGACCAAGAATCGCAATGTTCTTGTATTAAAGGAACTGAATTCGGTTGGTATTTTCTTTTTGTCCGTGAAACTATTAATGTCATGGAAAAAAAGGAAGGCACAGATCAGAAACCTTTTAACTCAATGATTTGTCTCATTTTTGGTCTGAATTTTTAATTTTGATGGTCCTTCTTGATCAGTCAGTAAAGTTAGGTCGTTCTGTTCGGTTCGTTTCTAATGTTAATGTCGTGAATGAGTCGTTTGTATGGTGCCGGTAGTGGTTTACACCTGTTGAAGGGAGTCTGTTCTAAGTTAGTAAGCCAGCTTTTCAGGTAAGTCGTTGAAAGTAGTTGGTGCTGTAGGTTTGGCATATAAATTTCGCAGCGTCCCAGTCAGAAGCATGGTTCGTAAGTCGGTATTGTTCAGCAATGTGATCGTTGACATGTGACTGTTAATGTTTACCCTAACAATATCAACAGTGACGATGGAATAGAAATTTATGAAGCGTGGATGCCCTCGATCAAAAAACAACAACCGGAGAGCCGTAAGAAAGCGGACCGCCGTGGGAACAATGCACGAACATCGAGGATCGAAACGCGCTAATCATAGCTGTGAAAAAAAATAAACAATCACAGCGGAGCATCCTGCTTATTTAGAAGACCCGAAACCAGTCGACCTTATCGCCTGATGAAGACTAGCAGTATGCATTCGCGATTCACATTATAAGTGACCACATCGTGGGACAAACGATAACACATTATTATTATTGTACTTTACCACGATGAACAAGCACAACCTTTATGTCATTTGTGTAATTTAGAATTAACCTAAATTATTATTTTGCTGGCACGCAACGGTGAACTGGGTTCTAGTGTAGCGCGCGTGGGACCGCGGTTAGGGGGTTTGAAATAGTGACCGGTTAGTTATGCGTGTCATTCTATCGTCAGCCTCGCCGCGTCATCTTGCTTGGTTTAGTTCTCTCTGTTTTTTCCTTCGCCGTGGCTATGGATGAAGCCAAAGTTTCCAGCGTGATTACGAACAGCAACAAAGAGCTCATATTTATTTTTTTTTTGTTTACGGGTTTGTTTGTTCCTTACCGTCTTTATTACGCCCTAAATGGGTTCAATGTTTATACCCTTGGTGGGTTTATTCTTGTACCCCTGATGGGCAAAATAAAGATTTGAATTTCAGGTCGATAGACTTACGAAGCTGTCTTGAGATTATTTAAATGTTCTGGCTGGTTATTGACCCTGGGTGGGTTCTATATGCCTATGACGTGGACGCTGTCATTGCCGTACCCCGGACGGGCTCTATTACCCGAGTTTTATACCCCGGATGGGCTCAACTTTTTCCTTGCAGTTTGGTTTTTTCTGCGTCATACCCTGGACGGGTATTGAACTCTTTTGTTATCCCTTGGGGGTCCCGTATATGGGTTAGCTCACCAGTGTTCTTACTTTATTGTTTAAGATATCTTCTCCTCTGGGTTTTGGTCTTCTGAAAGCTCCGACCACTGTCAGGTCAACCAGCTGAGGCGAAAGCTCAAGCTTACGGTGCTTGCTTCGAGGGCGTCCGGGTCATTGGAAAACTATTTGAGTGCCTTCAGTATATGGGCAGAGTTCGCCAAAGGCGTGTTGGGCGTTCCCACTTTTCCTGTCGGTCCCATGGATTGTGCCCTCTATCTGCAGTTTCTTCTACAGTAATCGGAATAAGTCGGCATCTGCCATCAACTGCGCGTTTTACGCTTTCAAGTGGCTTCTACCCTACACCCCACCGTTATCTCCGCGAAGGAGGGAGCTCTTCGTCTTGTTTGCCAACGAGCCTCTCATAGGAAAGAACCCCTCGAGGTGACCCATCTCAAGCAACTTGCTGAAAGGACTGACTTTGGCAATATTTTGCATTTAAGAAGCTTAGTTATGTTCGTCCTCGCCTTTTCCGGCTTTTTCAGAAGTTCAGAATTATGTCTCATTTGTATTAAGCATGTTCAATTCTTTTCTAGTTACGTTACTATTTTTACTAAGAAAAGCAAAACAGATCAATTAGAGAAAGCCGTGCTGTCGTCATCGCTGAAACCCGTTCGTCTACTTGTCCTTGCTATCTTCTCATGGCGTACATGAGCAAAGCGCATAGAGCCGGAAATTCTGAGGAGTATCTTTTTCGTCCTATTTCGTCTTCAGAAAATCGTAAGCGTTTAGTTTCGGTTAACAAGCCTATCAGTTACTCTGCGTATAGGGATTCCTTTAAGAAGTCTTTTCCGGATATTGTACCTGACATATCAAGGTTTAGTACTCATTCCACGAGATCAGGAGGAGCTACTCTGGCAGCCAATTCAGGCGTCTCGGAGAAAAACATTCAGCGTCACGGTCGCTGAGCTTCCGTAGAAGCTGAAAACATCTATCAGGCTTGAAGCCTCTAAATCTCTGTCCGTCTGAGCTCAAGCCCTTTCTTTTACTATCTAGCATGGGCCTGGCTGACGGACGCGCCCATGCTTCTAAGTGTTGTTTTGTGTGTTCGGTTGTGTAGTGGAGGCAAAAGATGTAATTTGTGTAAATTAGAATTGACATAAACTATTATTTTGCCGGCACGGAACGGTGAACTGGGTTCTAGTGTAGCGTGCGTGAGACGGCGGTTAGGGGGTTTTAAAGAGAGACCGGTTAGTTATGCGTGTCATTCTACAGTCGGCCTCGCCGCGTCATCTTGCTTTGTTTAGTTAAGTTTTCACTTATTCTGTTAGCCATAATCTCGTTACCATCCGTGGTGGTCCCTTTCTTTCTCAGCTATTTTATGTAGCATCTCGTTTTATGCTCATATTCATGTTTTTAGGCTTTCTTTTATTAGTTTTGCTTTATAACCCAAAAGGCGACGCCATGGCATAGGTTGGGGTTACACGGTCCCTATTTTTCCAATAGTTGTTTTTTTCGGGTTTACGTGTCCGGCCGTGGCGTGTTCTTAGAATTACTGTAACCGTGGATTTTTATCACGTGAGTTAATAAAATGTATCATGGGCCTGGCTGACCGACGCGTCCATGCCTCCAAGTGTTGTTTTGTGTGTTCGGTTGTGTAGTGGAGGCAAAATTTCACGAAATGTGACTGTTGACATCGCCTTTCCTCGTCGCTCGCTTGTGTTCAGTCAGTTGTGAGGTTTCTGCCAATCTCACCGATGTAGAAGGCGTGACAGTCGGAGCGACTGATCTTATGAACGGCTCCCTGTCTGTTCCTCGGTTCGTCTTTGTCTGTGACGTTAGTTAGTAACTGACGTAGTGTAGTAATAGGTTTGTAAGCGACGTGGATGCGCGAGATGATTTCAAATATGCCATTTATGTACGGTGTGGTAGGAGGAGTTGCGTTGTCGTTAGCTTCGGTAGTGGTAGTAAGTCGGTGAGTGTCTAGTAATAATAATGATCTATTCACAGGATATCCACAACAAAAGATAGGGCTCTTCAACTGTGAAGGTCCTACAAAAGTGCTATCTATAAAAATTTAGATGTATTAGACAATACTCGAGAAAATTTATTACAAAACTACCAAGTTAGTGTATGATCGATACGCTTTTGCGGATATTTAATAAATGAATGCAAAAGCGGGCTTGAAGAAGGAAAGGTCTTACAAGGAAGACAAAGCACGCACTTTCAAAAATGTTTTACAGAACCTACATTCTTCCCTGAAGTTCGAGTAGTTTCTTATTTTGATTGGCAAATCATTAAAGACCATGGCTGTAAGTGCCTTGAACTGGTGGAACAAGTAACCTTGGCGCTACATCAGAATGAAGATGTCTCAAAGGCTTTACGACTTGAAGATTTTAGTAGGAAGGCCAGTTATAGGTATAGAGTGCTTTGAAGACAGTCTTTAAAAGCGAAAAGTCCCTAAGCTCCAGAATAGGTAGCCAACCAAGATTTAAAATAGTGGATAATACTGTT
Source organism: Pocillopora damicornis (assembly GCF_964200805.1). Lineage (NCBI taxonomy): Eukaryota > Metazoa > Cnidaria > Anthozoa > Scleractinia > Pocilloporidae > Pocillopora > Pocillopora damicornis. Next base: position 25,494,275 of record NC_142672.1, read on the forward strand.
TACATACGTAGTTAAAAAAAACTAGCGATAGCGAACTAGAGCCTTTGTAGTCTGGCTGTGAGGAACTTCGGTAGAGGATCAAAGCAATATCACAGTAACTGATCTTAGATAAAATTGGTGTTTCTCCCAAATGTTTACGTAATTTGAAGTCAGTAAAGTTCCTTATTTTCCTTAAAATCCTCAGAGTCGCGTAGCAGGATTTAAAAATAGAATTTATATGAAATTCCCATTTAAGATTTGAGTCGATGTGTACTCCTAAGAGTTTTGCTACATCCAAACGTTCAAGTGGAGTGCCGGAGATCTTAAGTACGAACTCCAAATTCCCAATGGAATACACACATGCCATCTGTGAGGAGGAGATTAGCATCACCTTGGTCTTTTAGAGTTGAGGGCCAGGTTCGAGTCATTCGACCAGTCGCTAAGGCTTGCCAGGCTTATATTCATGCTTTCTACCGGATATGAAATCTGCGACGCAATACAGCTGGCGTATGTTGTTGTGTCGTTGGCATACTGGGAGCTTCTAACTGCTGGTGGAAGGATGCCTTGAAGATCCGCGACGTGGCGATTGAACAACATCGGTCCGAGGATTGAGCCCTGAGGGATTCCAAACTCGGATAGCGTAGGTGACGACTTGCGGTCATCGATCTGAACATAGTGTCTCCTGCCGGATAGGTAATTAACTAACCATTCAAGAACACTCTTTGAAAACAGAGGTGGTACAGCCTGGTTATCACCGTTTTGAAGCAAACAGCGTCAAATGCTTTTTTTAATACTGGTCCGGTTGTGGATGGACATCGCCACAGGCCATTAACAACTGATAAGTCGCAATACTTTTGGAATAATACGCGATCCTGGCCTTTCTGCGTTTAGTCTTTGTGTTCTTAGTGTAGCGCACCGAATTATGACGACAATCTATCATCCATAACAAGGATGACAACTGCCCTCTGAAGTATATTGCTTGACTTCCAATACATCTTAGCGTGAGGCATGCTGGTATTCCACAATACACAGTGTCTAAATGCGACGCAGTAATCCGCGACAAACGAGACAATGGATAGCTCCTTGTTAATGCAGCGTTATTATTCTGGATGCAAATCAAGATAGTCTGCGGAAAAAATCGAACGGAGAGTAGAGATACAGAACTCCTGATGTCTCCTTCAATTTCAGGTTGTGAGACTCCAGACCAGACGTAGTCGTGCTCCAGGGATTTAGACACGGGCCAGGATAATCCATAGTACGAGAAGAGTCGGTGAGGACCATATAAGGACCCACATTACGTAACTTGTTTTGGCGTGCCCACTCATTATGGATTCATCGTTGATCTCTATGTTGATGTTGAGCATACTAGCTGCGCTCGTCGCTTTGGAGTCCTGATAGTCGTGGCTTTGTGCCGAATGTCGGGTTGTAGGATGACTCGTCCAGTAATCTGTTTTGTGTCGGTTCGTTGTAAACTGTTGTTCATAATAAGTTGTCTTCACGGCTTACCAGGCAGTCTAGAAAAGGTAATTTAACATTTTCTTCGACCTCTCTGTTAAACTGTATGTAAGTGTTGTGTCCATTAAGGTGGTGGTGAAATGCGTCGATTTCGGCGTGTTGTACGGCGGTAAATTTCTCGTCAACGTAGCATAACCAAAGCGGTATCTTTTGTCGGCAAGTCTAAAGGCCGCGTTTCTCGATGTTTTGCATCACAATTTCTGTTACCACAACAGAAACTGGAGACTCCATAGCTGTACCGTGTAACTGTTTGTAGTGTTTACCGTTGTAATGGAAGTAAGTTGACTTTAGGCAAAGCTTTAGTAAGTCCATGATGTCCTCTGCAGGAATCATTGTGTAGCTCAGTGCATTTTGCAAATAAAAACAGTGTGGAAGAGGTGTACCTTTCTTGAAGATATGGTTTTCTTTTTCGTTGAATAATCAAGAGAGATTGCAACAAATTCAGAAACAGGGTAGTAACATTTTCAAAAAACGAGACAATGAATGAACTCGTCCGCTGTATTGTTAATGTAAAGGCTTGTCCATAAATCTTACCACTACTTCCCCCCTCCCCCCACCCCATTGTTATCATGGTCCCCCCAGTTAAGGATAAGCACACACATACTGAGCAGGTAGTTTGATGATGTCCTCATTGGAGGTGTCACATGATTCGTTTGTCCTTCCTCACATACTCGTTGAAGGAATCCTCTTGTAAATTTTCACTTTGGAAGCGTTAGTGAGTGTACATGCTTTTTCTAGCGTTTCAGTATTGTCAAGTTACATCACATTTTTATAGTTTGCCAAAAAACCATTGAATGTTAAAAGGCAGGGGTTTATGTCGTCAGTATTTCAAACATGATGCGTAATTCGCTTAATGTTTTAGTTCACACCAATCTTTTTCAGCTGTTTTTGCAAATTTCGTGAAACAATAGTAAATTTATTGGTGAAAAACAGAGACTTCTTTCAACTTCCTCTGAAAATAATGCGTGACAAGTAACGAAAATATGTACATCAGTATTTAAATAGAGAAACTGTTCAGTGTAAATTTTGTTGGGTTGCGCTTCCTTTATTATTGCAGTGTGCCGAGTCTGCTCCTTAAGTTTGCGTTTTATACCAAGTTGCAAGTGCTTTAATTAATTTCTTATATCTTGAAGAGTCAGTGATTATAAACGCGAAACGAAAAAAGGGAGCAGAAAAACGTAACTCTTCCTCTCAAATTTGTGTGAGCATATGTATGAGTTTTACTGTCCATTTGCTCCTTGGATTCAATCCGGTACGATACAAGAAAGGCCACCGATTTCCGCCCCAGTATTCTATAGAAACTAATCTTTTCATTTCTTGCACTATGACTTTATTTCTCAAAGGAACTTTAACTTGCGCAGCCATCTTTAATACATGTTGGATGAGATAAGTTGCTCCATAACTTCGAGTAAAGGGTAAGTTGAAATAGCAATCGGTGATAAGAAGAGTCAGCCACTTACTTAGTAGTCTATAAATAGACTTGACAAAATAATAGCGAGATCCAGGTATTTTTGTCGGCTCCACAGAATAAGTGTTGAAATCATTTCGAATAAGAATTTTTATCGTTTATCGGCCAGCTTTGATTTAAATTTAAGACAACATCCTTCTTTCTTGGTGGAGTTACGATTATAGTCCTCTATCTAATTTTGGGATCCGTAGTCAAATGAAAGAACGAGTAAAATCGGTATGACTGACCAAAGTACATTTATTTCTTCAATTTCGTTCTGTCGCAGAAAGTGCTTAAGACCGAAAGGAAGGTTATAATTAACAAATAAGCTAATGATTTACCAATAAAATCAATGCAAAACTTGTCCTTTTTGGATGAAAATTCTGTAACATAGATGGCTCCTAGGGAGAAGTTGCTTGGCTGCAAGGGACATTTTGAGGTTTCCATATGCTGTAACCATTAAAGTGTGTCGTTTTACAAGTCGAAGAGAACTCACGCGATTACATTTTACTAGCAAATGGAAAGGCCCTTATTCTCTGATCGCGTTTTTATTCACTGTAATCATAAAAACCACAATCCCCTGTAATTATACTCGTGTTGCTTGAATAATTTTCGTTCTCTTACCGTAAGGTAGCCCCGCTTGATACGTTTTACCCAATAGAATAGTTTAGACGTTTATGCATGTTTTGTATACTGACTGATTTGAGATACATGTACTACAACAGCATGCGGAGGTGAACCTCATCTCTGGTACAGTGGGCAGATCTTGATGATTGCCAAAACGGAAATAACTTTATGGAATTTCACTCGTTTCCTGCCTTGTGCGCTCATAAAATTTGTCAGTGAAGTTGAGTCCGCTAGACACAAGTTCCGTGACTCAGTACCATCATTTGTCACGCAACATTCAACATGTCCTCAAATAGGCACGGAATGTTTTTACTCCAGTATTTCATTGAAAATTTCTCTTTTTTTTTTTGGTATAAAGGTCATCTATAATATGTTGAGCCAAACTATTACCACTACAAGGAGTGATCAATAACAATGAAACATATTTTAAAAACATTCAGGACTTCCGGCTTGCGGCTTATCACGTGACTGGCAAGCTTGAGTGGCCGTGGAATGCAGAGTTCCCTCGTGAAATCAACTGAGTGATTGAGTGAAGTTAACATTTTGGCGAAAGAATCCTTGCGTTTCCTCCTTTCAGCTCGGCTCTGAACTTGTAAAACAGTTCGTTATGTAAATTTCATTTAACCAAGTTGAAGTTGTACAAGTTGAAGTTGGCGTGCCCGGTGACCCCCACCCCCCAACCCCATCTTCCTTTCCCCTGCCTTTGTAAAATAAATATGTGTAGATCCAGCAAAATGACATGAATAGATGTAATATGTACTACTCGCTATCCTCTCATCTTGATGCTTTGCTGTGATGACTTTATGTTTGTTGTCAAGCAAGGAGTTCTTAGTGACGAAGATTTAGAGAGGCTTTCGCAGAAATTCGAAAAATGGAAGAGAGTCGGCAGCAAGATTAACGGCGTTTGACAATGAAAATAGAGAATGGTCTGAAAAAATCTTCAAAAGGTTATTACATTAGCAAGAGAGGGAAGGCTCGGCTGCAACATACTCATAAGACATCTTGAATCTCCCGCTTTACCCCTTCCCTCCTTTTAGCCAAACCCCCATTTTAGAAACCACAAATAACCCAATCGGTCCCGCGAGGGGCTAATGTTCGAAGTTTCAGCTTTAGAAACTCATAGTTACTACAATATTTGAGATTTTCCCTAATGTTTGTCTTAATAATAATTTCACTTGTCACAGAAGAAATCAATATATCTTTTAAGATTTTCGTGTAGCGGAACAAACAGTAACCTCGATTACCAGCCGCTGTTCGTGAAATGAGCCCCCGCTTCTCCACTTCACGGGAGGATCGGAGACTGTACTGGAGAATTAGGGGCAAATCGAACCCCCCAACCCCCCCCCCCCCCCCCAAAAAAAAAAAAAAAAAAAAAAAAAAGAAACACCATAGTGATCAGATAGTGAAAATGTGAATATTTACTTTTGGAATTATGGAGTGACGTCGTCAAAGTTACAAATTACAGATAGAAAGAAATATTCTCCTTATTGTTTAAAAACCCTTCTCGAGTAATTTTCTTTTCGATGTGGGAGAAAGAGAATTTTTACCAAGCTACTTATTTTTTGTCTACAGACTCGTCTGTAACAGAATTTTGGGAATGGTACCGGAATCAGTTGAGGGCGCTTTACAACACCATGTGTCAAGTGAAAATAACACCATGGGACCCAGACAACACCGTACACATTAATGACATTTACATACAAGTAACGTTTTTACAAGACCACAGGAAACCTGACGGGACAACGAAAAAAAGGCTGGGAGACAGCAGTGAAGTATTTGAAGGTGACGAACATCATCCCATCCGTAGACGAATTCTGGTGTATGGAAGACCTGGAATAGGAAAGTCTACTTTCACTCAAAAAGTAGCTGTGGATTGGGCAAATGGCAGAAAGAAGATCCTCGAAAAGTTCAATATTTTACTGTTAATCAGGTTACGAGACGTTTGTGGTATTTCGGACCTCTGTACCATGTTAAAAACAGCGGAACTGTTGTCTGCTGATGACCCGATGGCAGTCAATAACTTGTGTGAATATGTCCGTCAGAACCAGGAAAAAGTGCTGCTCATTTTGGATGGATATGATGAGTACAGCGGTGAAAAATCATCCCTAATTCACCAGATTTGGAGAGGCAGTCAACTAAGAGACTGTTGTGTAATGATCACAACGCGGCCAGTGAAAGAGGATGAGCTTAGAGTGCCAAGTCACGCTCAGTTTGAACTTAACGGGTTCGATAGCTGGGAACAGAAGAAACAGTTTGCAAATAAGATTCTTCCTGATGAGGAAGATGTTGAAGGGCTACTTGAATACCTAAGAAAGCATGACCTCATGAAGATGGCAGAGATTCCGCTATTGTTGTTGATGTTGTGTCTTCTGTGGAAGAAGAAAAAACCTCAATTACCAACATCTCGTGCGGAAATTTACGTAGAATTTATTCAGACTCTCTTGGATCATATGGCTATTAAAGACTCAGACAACGTCGCAACAGATAAAAGCATAGATGAATATCAAGAGGAACTTTCCAAAATAGGAAAACTTGCATTCGATGCTCTTTTGGAGGGCTGCCTTCATTTTAACTTCAGTAAATTTCCGCCTGGTAATCTCTTCGAGAAGCTTATTCATGTCGGTTTTTTCCAAGTTTCCAAACTTTCTGCTTTGAACCGTGAGAAGATCGTGTCTTTTCTTCACAAGTCCGTTCAGGAGTTTCTTGCCGCTTGGTTCATCGTTCAAGAAGCGAAGGTTAAGAAGAATGAAACCGTCACCTGCTTGTCAGGAATGGATACGTTTGAAAAGTCAAGGAAGATGGCAGAAGTTCTAAAATTCGTTCGTGAGTTGTCATCAGAAGCTGCTGGCATTGTTTTTGATCATCTACGTTATGTCGGAGAGAAAGAAGGTCTCACAAATTACAATTTTACTAGGACGCCTTCTGTCGAAGATTTGACTCATGCACAAAGGGAGTTTATTCTATTCTGTGTCGATTATTTGTTTCGTTGTCCAGCCTCAGACAGACTAGCTGTGTATTCTGCATTTCTCTCATGTGTTAACCATGTTGTAATGCTTTATGACGAACACGTGTCTACTGCTGCTGAGAAAAACTTCTTCAAAGGCACCGCCAGTTTTCCAAACTATTTATTTTACTCAGGTTGGAAGAGTAATTTATTTTACTCAGATTGGAAGAGTTATTATGATGATTTTCTATCCATATTGTTTGACTTGAACGCGGTCCTTTTAACGTGCTCTGGAGAAATTAAAGTATTTTAAAAAATACGCCGATTTACGCAAGGCGGACTTTTTCCTCAAAAAAAGCGAAATGAGAAACTTTATTTATCTACGTCGCATAACATATGCTGTTCTTCGTTCTAAACTGTTTCATGAACTGATATCAGCGCCGGTTTGTTCTTCTCAGCCACCTGTGGATAATCTGCGAAATAATGAAGACGACAACATTGCACTGTCTTTGACTGAGAACAGATCTGACCAGACACAACAACATTGTTTGTCACTGGTGAGAGAGGTTGATTTATTTCTGCCAACAGTTGAGGATTTTGTTCTGTTGAAGAACTTGTTTCCCTTCTTAACAGCTCCTCGAGATATTGCTCTATGGGGAAGCGTGACAGATGGCTTGGAAGTTAATTCGATTGAGAGCGTGATTCACAGAATTAATTTTACTGACAATCTCCACAGTTTAGAACTTTATTGTATCAATCTAACAGAAAAGTGTGCTGCTTTTATTGCTGAGTCACTGCACCACTCTCCAAACTTACATGAACTCTGCTTGTCACGGAACCCCTTACACAGCGGTGTGAGTCATTTGGCTGAGAATCTTCATCACGTGCCACAGTTGACTATTTTAGAGTTAAATCATGTACAAATGGGAGAAAAGGAATGTGCTGCACTGGCTGCCTCATTACAGCACTTAAACAAGTTAAAAAAACTGAATATGGCTCACAATGCACTGGGTCACGGGATCATTGAACTGGCCAAGAACCTGAACAGTGTGCCCAATTTGACTCAGCTGGACCTGTCGTATACAAATATGGGTGAAGATGAAGCATCAGCACTGGCTCGTGCACTAAAGGATGTACCAGAGCTGAACAATCTGGATCTAAGGTGGAATCCACTTGGCAGAGGAGTCAGGAACCTGGTTCAGCATCTCAGCAGTGTTCCAAAGCTGAAGTACCTGTCTCTGTTTAGTGTTCAGATGACAAAGACAGAGATTGAAGAGTTGTTTACAGCAGTAAAAGGGAGAGGCATCACTTTGTTCACTGATTACCATGTAAAAGTCTTTTTGTTGTTTCACTCAGTTGTATCTAATCTTTAGTTAGACGTTCCTCAGAAAAGCACTAGATATTGTTTCCAGCAAGTTGCTTTTGATAAAATTTATCAGAGTAGTCTGCTTGGGAAACAATGTAGACATCAGGAACAGTCACTGTTTTCGAAATTTTCTATTTCTATTTTGTGACATCAGGAGCCATTGCTGGGGATGGCGGAGACCGTAAACAGCCCATGTTAAGTACTTTAATGGTTCATGTATTGCTTCTTTGACTATGGTTTCCAGAAAATTTGTCTAAGATTAAATTAAGACAGAAACAAATTTAGCTTTCAAAACTTTGATATTATTTACAGACAGTAGTTTCCAGTGTAGTGGATGCTTGATCACTGAAACCTAATTGTAAACTTTGGGAGTTTGATTCATTCGAGTTCATTCGATTGGCCTTTGAGTTTTAGCGAAATCTTGTTAGAGAAATCTTCTGTAGCTATGCCTTACATAAGAGAGAGAAAAAGATGAATTGTGAGAATTTTTCTTGGACCAAACTTCTTTGCGAAATGTTAATTTTTGAATTTTTTAGGCTTGTGTTGTTATTATGGGATGCTTTTATTTGGGTTTGATTATGTGACCTGAAATTACTGTTAACCCATACATGCTTTGGATTCGGTGAAGTTTTTCTCTACAATCTGTGCCAGCATCTATATTCGTTTTTATTAACAGGAAGCCTTAACCCAACAAAATAGAAAGAACCAAAAAAAAAAGGTTTTTTTCTTGTGTTAAATGCAAATGCGTGTTTTAAAAAGCGAAAGTCATGTTGATTCTGTTGTCATAAATTTACGTTTTAAAGGTTTGTACTGATGATAGGAAATAATTCACCAAAAGTTGTAGGTGGAATGATTAACATCAAAAAAGAAACTGACACGGTGCTATAATTTACTTGCACTTAAATGGTTTCATTCTTCTTATTTATCAGTTGGATTCTTTTTGTCTTTAGCTGCACTGCTCATGTTGAGTAACTCTGTCAGATGCTCGTAGGGCCCTCGGTCGCCTTTGTCATAGAAGCCTTTTTTATTTTTTTTTAGAAAAATTAAAGAACAACATTGTAAAAAGTGAATTTGTCAAAATGACTATTTCAAACCTTACACTCTAAAACCCTTTAAGTGTGTTAAACGAAAATATATGGCTAAACCATACCAACATAGAATAAAGAGCAAAGTACTCCGGGTTTGGTAATAAGGAAAAAAGAGAAAATGGCGAGAAGCAATTGAAAAAAGAAGAGAGGCGGGCATGAAATTCGATGGGTAAATTTTTTTTTTCCGAGGAGGGAGGGGGAGACTGTGTACTCGTATTGCATAAAAGAGGAAGAAAGATGAAAAAGGAGAGGAAAAAATCAAGAAGAAGTGTTTTAGAGGGTCACCTCTGACAAGTGCTTCGGCTCGTTTCCATTCTGTATCCAAAATTAGAGCAAAATTACCACGTCTTGAATAAAATAAAGCATCTGCACAGACTAATTAAACTAGTGGAGGGAAGAAGCCTTTTTGAGGCGCAGTTTCCATTGACATCTCATTCAGCTGAAAGATCTAGAAAAGACGTTATGTTATGCAACCAGTAAAATTAGTGCTTTACGAATGAAGCATTGCTGTGCATCATGCGTAAGCGCCCTGCTAGCAAACAAACGAAAAAGAAAAAGAAATCATTTTAAAAGCTTAAACTTCATAGGTGCGACCCGTGACACGCGAACACTAGTCAAACTCGGCACTGCGCTCTAATTTTCTCGCTCTTAAATGGTTTCCTTATTCTTATTTATCAGTTGATTTTTTTTCTTCGTTGGCTACACTGCTCATATTTTGTAACTGTCAGATGATTGTAGGGCCCATCGGTCTTCCGCGTCACATAAGCTCATTTTTGAAGAAAAATTAAAGAACGACATTGTTGATGATGAAGTTGCTCAACTAATTATCGTATGTGTTTGTCTCTGCTTGGTCTCGTGTCAGTGTAAATCCTAAAAAGTGATATATTTTTGAACTTCAATTTGGCACACACCGTGGAGCTGATTCTTTGTACACTTTACGCAGCTTCCCATATTTTTGTGACATCCCTGAACATAAACAATTCTTATTCTCATCGCCATCACCAGAATAAAGGACCTGCCTTCGTTACTCGTTGCTGTCTTGTCTTTCCTGTGGAGTGTGGGCGTTCCTTTTTGCTTCTAGGAATACGGAAATGGTACATCTTCCTTCCAATCTCAAAACTAAGCAAACTAGAAACTACTGTAGCATGAAATAATACGAGGATAGCTAAGGAGGCGTTAGTTCAGCGAGGCACAAGTGAGAACATTTAAGTTGTTTTGAATTTGTTTTTTTATCATTATTTTTTTTAAGTGTCTCGTATATGATTGATACAGTATTGTAAGAAAAGTACGGTTTTATTGAGAGGATGCTTCAAGGAAGGTGAAGAAAAACATTAAAGCGAGAACACCGGATCATCAAAAAGAAATATTTAGAGTTGTCTGACTTACAATCGTGTAACAATTATGTTGGTGGAGAAGTTAACTGGAATAAAACTCGTTGCATGTAGTCGTACAAGGTTGGAAAATTATTGAATGATTTGAATGATTTGTATACGAAAAATAGTTTCGAAGATATTAGACAGTTTTCGTCCCTTTAAAAAAAATTAATATTTATTGTAGTTTATGTGTTTGTGAACCTTCATCTCATTTTAATCGCCAGGGACCATTGTTGTTTGTTATTTGAAACTGAGATCTTTTTCCTTGCTGTAAAATAAAGTCTTGTAGTCACTTGTAGATATTTGAATTCAAAATAGAATGTTCTCTTTCACTGCTCGCTATATGGACAAATGTATTTGAATGCGACGAATATTTATCTTGTGTGCTAATATGTAATTTGAGTGTTGCATAGAATTAATGAAACAGGTGTATTTTTCCAAGCGAAGGAAACTTAACATTCCGATATACGTGGGGAGTATCAAGGTGCTTTAAATATTTATCTGGTGTGAAAATGCAAGTTGAGAGTTTCACATAATTGGTGCTGTGGTTGATGTTGTGTCCTTTTTTTGTCCTGTGTTAGGTAATTGATATAGCAGGTGAAAGGTTGATCCTTCGACGTCTTACAAAAGCTGAGCTGAAAAAAAAAGGAATAAGATTCAGAAAAGAGCAAGATGGTGACGACGACGACGATGATGATAATGATGATGATGACGACGAAGAGGAAGATAGCGATGATTTCGATGATGAGAAGATGATGATGATGATGATGAAGCTGACTGAACGGACGAAAGAAAAGGTTCCATGGCAACTGATTTAGCGAGCAGTAAGAAGAATGATATTTCATTATATATTCTATCAAATATTTTTGGTCGCGCGCGGGATTGGTCTGAATGCATCGTGTGACCGAATATCCACTAGCTCAAAACTGCAGAATATCCTTGAATAAACCCTACCTGATATTCCCCGATTTTCAAACTTTTCGTCCGTTAGGGTTGTTGTTTGCTGTTGGTTGTTACAGAAGAAAGGACATGTTTTTGTGTTCATACAGTTGTACCAGCGAACACTGAAAAGTGAACATCTTACGTAATAAACGGTGAACTGTTCGTAAACACTTTCCCCGCGCGTTGCAAAAATAATTCAAGGAAGATAAACACAATAGCCTCCATTTGGCGCAAGAATATTTTCGTACATTTGTCCTTAGATATTATCTGTTGCTCAAAGCTTTCACTTTTCCTTGAGCTTTACTCTCGGAAACTTTTCGCATCTCGGAACAGACAACTTCCGAACAGCAACAGAAACGAAAAACAATGTGCAGATATTCGCGCCAAATGGAGACTACTGTTTATTTAGAATTTGGCAAATTGCTGGACGTGCTTACTGTCTCTTACGGACCTACACCTATATTTCAGCATAACGTATAAGAGCAGCGTCGAGTTCAAATTGGAAACTTAGATAATTAACCGTAGGTATTTCCCTCCTCAGATCACGCAAATTTTAGTGATTTCACGTTGTTGTTTTGCAGGGGACTGCTGAGAAATGAACTGAGTTTTAAAACGCATGTGCTAAGCCATTGTTCTGCTCATAATTTAGACCTTTAGTTTGTCGTGGTGGTTTGCTGAAGTTCCCAAATTTCTAGTCCCGCGTGAAACGTCTTATACTGTATATTATACTTATACCGGAAATGCAAGTTCTTTTCAGCAGTAAAATACCTGGATGTTACTCAGTGTTTTCGCCGATCTGAACGCAAAACGAATTTCTTAGGATATCAGAGTAAAATAGTTTAGCATAGATCCCAAACGTGGCTTTTTGACGCGAAGAAAGAAAGACTCCTTTAGTCGTCTGTGCCAGGCTCTCCTTTTTTGGAGACAGTCAAGAAAGGTGCGAGGTGAGACATTGGAGGTCTGGGAAGGAGTGAGAGGAGCTTCCTTTCCTTCCCAAACCCCAATTTTCACTCTCCCAATAATTCGATCTTTTCAAGCAGCTGAGACCCTAGCAGAAGACAAGCTCGATTTATTTAAATGGATTAATTCAAATTAATTAACTCAATTACTTCAAACTAATTAGTTCAATTAATTTTAATAAGCAGACAAGCTTATTTTCTCCTTACGGAAAAACCGACTTTGAGAAAAGGAACAGATGAATGATTCCTTGAGCTTGGATCAGTTCACAGGCAGCATTGGGCTTTCAAGTAGGCTTATTTTTCGATGCTTTACACTGATGATGCTTGAAATTGGAGATGTATGGAAAATCTTTAATTGTCAGAAAATTTTAAGTCGATAATTGGTGTTACAAGCTTAAATGCTTGTTTGTCTCACTTGTCATTGTAAATAGCAATTTCGTTGGTATATTTTTACCCAACGTTGTGACTTTTTTTAGCCTCACTTTTATTGATTTATTAAAAGGATTTTTGTGAAATATCCTTGTCTCTTTGTAGTTATAGATGGCATGAGTGGTTGAAAAAGACCCTAGATACGACCTCTATCCCTGTTGCCTGGATCCTAAAGCACAGCCATTGAAATAGTTCTTTAACGGCTGAACGCACCACGCATAGAATGATATTTGTGTGCAGAGTTTGAATACAAGTGACTAGTATGTAGTCTTTAGTTCGATATAGGCAGCCCCTGTATGAAGGAAAAACTGGTTAATTTTCTTGGTTCTGATTTGCTTTTTTTCCTCGATAATTTATCGCAGAATCTGTCGGCCTGACTTGTGTAACAATAATGCCTTTCGTGTCCCACCGAGCGACCGTTTTTAATATTGTTTTTGATGATTTGTTTTTGTTTGCATGTTTGTGTTTTTTTCCTATAACTACCGTCGTTCCTTAAGTTGTTTCATTCAGTCGGCCGACATTAAAAGACATCTAAACATCCTCTCCTTTTTACTGCTGTGATTTAATTCTATCAAATGCTAAACCTGGCGACGGGAAAAACACAAAAGGCGGGAAAAAAGACGGAAATCATTGCAAGCAGTCTCCTTTTTTGTCGTTTGTCCCCTTCCTCCCCCATTTCTCTTCCGCAAGAGCGCACCGAAACAAGCTTGATATCCCAAACATCTAGGATATTTCTCGTACACAGCTTACGATGGTTAGGTAGGTTTCGGGCTTAATTCTCCCGAAAGGGGATTTTGCTTGCGCCAGCTATTAAATAACCAGAAGAGCAGATTGGTTTATTTTTTCAAATTATTTTATTTTAGATCACATTCAAGTTGTTTTGCAGCCCAATTGGTATCACGGAGAACGCACAATTTTCACTTCATATATAAAATCACCATCATATCCATTGGCGGAAAACGTGTTACATAACTTTAAGGTTGTTAACTCGTTGCAAATTATAATTAACTGGAAGCTGATATAATGCCACTATTTAAAAATTGAACCAGTGTTCATGATAAGGGATAACTTTAGAGGCTTTACATAACGCTACACTTTGATAAGGTGCTAGCAACCCCGCCCAAGACTGGTATCATTTGCAGCGCTCTGTCAAAGAATCCCGGCTTTTGAACTTGCCGTTGTCGCCTCTGATTGAGTAGCAGCTGTTGTCTCAAGCTCTCCACTGTCTTCTCCATGCCTTCATTTGATTTTTGCATTTGTGCTAGTCGTTGGCTGAGTACTTGGTTTTCTTGCATGAAATTTCGTCTGTGTTTTTCAACTTCCATCATTCTCGCCTTTACCATGTTCTCCATTTGTTGCCGTTGGACCGCTGCTTCAGCTTCCATCTGTTCACGGAGTCTCTTTTTTTCTTGCTCCTGTTTTGCTTGCAGCATTTCCATCTAATTACCAAACAGGAAAAAGTTTAGGTCAGACAGCTATAGGAGAGTCTTGATGAAAAATATTATGGCATCTACTCTTGTTCACCTCTGTGCTAAAATCATCAAATTTCTCAGTCACTCAGAATGAATTTCTGATAAAATTACTGAAAAATCTTTCACAGAAAACACTAAGTGGGATAAATTCTTGCTAGCGTTATTCATTCTAAAGATATATTTTGAGACATTTGAAGGTAAAGTTATTATGAGGTAATATTCTTATAACAAAAAAATTAAGGAATAATCAATCTAAGTTGACACATCATAAAATTACATTGGAATGGAACCAAGAGAAAATAAGCAGGCAGAGAGGGAGGCCCTGGCACGAGGACTCGTTCAGACAAGATGTCAGCCTTTTGTTTGTTTTTATTTCACCTGCTCTGGTACCAAATCGGATGTTACTCAAAAAACCTAGTTCCCACGAATGAGTGTACTCACGCTTTTTTAAAAGGCTTACTTTTCTACGTCTTTAATTGAATTTCATTATATTTCATCGCCATGAAATTCGTGTGTCTGTGCTTTCTGGAATCAAAGATGTGCATGTTTATTGCTTCCGTCTGAGAAGGCAAAACTCACAAAAAGCAGTCAATGGTCCTCTTTGTTCCTTTATTCTCTTTTTGTGATCTGCACAAATGGAAATCGTCAAATGATAGATTTGACGATTTTTGAAACGTGGAGTGAATTCTTTAGTGATTGTGAAAATGTCGAATCAATATCAGAATCTGATCAACTGCACACCTACCCCTCCCCTGACCCAACATTAACCCTAACTTGTTATTTTTGTATTGTTGTTGAGTTAGGGGAGGGGTAGGTGTGCAGTTTCTCAGATACTGACATTGACTCAAAATGTCTTACTTCCTTATGGCGCTGACGATTTTCTTGTTGTAAACGTTCGTGTTCCTCCTTAAATGAGAACGAAAAGTCACATGCTTTGTCTAGCAGATGATTAAATTCTATATCCTCGCCATTAAAACTAAATTAATATAGCAATGTTTTTGACAAAGAACAGAGAAAGAAAGCATGAACTTCAATCGGCTTTTGTTCTCTTATTAATCAGTTGATTAAGTTTGTTGAAGATAGGATGTTATTTTCCGTTCCTTTTCTTTAGCCCTCAGAACGTTAACAAAAACAATTCCTATTCCATTTTCCAATCCCAATTTTCCTTTTTCTTTCCCTCTTCCCATTTCCCTTTTTCCTATTCTTCATTTCCGATTCTCCGTTCCCAGCATTTATCATTCTCAATTTTTTTTTCCGTTAAAAAGTAATATGATTATTAAGTCGATTAAAATTGCGTCATCAGTACCTCAAGTTTTATCTTCTCTTGCTCTTGATAGGCTTTGGCGGCAATTTCTCGACTCAAGTTCTCGTCAAAGTCCTTTAATTGTTTCAGCACGCCCAAGTATTGTTGCATTTCTGTCATAAGTTCCTGTGATAAAAGTAGAACTTTCGCTTACATCGTTGCTTTGTCTGTTGGTTTTCTTTGTGGTAACTACCAAGAGATTATAAAGTTATATTCTCTAGTAACAACATAATAGTTACTAAGACCAAGAATCGCAATGTACTTGTATTAAAGGAACTGAATTTGGTTTGTATTTTTTTGCTGTCCGTGAAACTATTAACGTCAATGAAAAAAAAAAGGAAGACAGATTAGAAACCTCATTAATTTGTCTCATTTCTGGTCTGAATTTTTAATTCCAAATAAAAAACCCTATTTACCGGATGAAACTCGAAGAACACAGCAGCACAAACTTGTTTAGCTCCGGTGGCACGAGCTTTGTAGTCCTGCTCAATCTTTTTGTAACCTGCTACAATGTCATCGAACATGACTTTGGCGCCTTCCTTTCCATGGAGCTGGTCGAGGATTGGATCCAAGTGTTGCTTTTTGAGTTGCTTCAGGAGAGCGTCACAAGCCTCTCGCGTAAACTGATCATTCTCAGTCTGCCACGTGACATAATCTCGGTCAGCAAAAGACTGAGAAATAAAAATAAAAAATAAAAAAAAGCCCTTTTATATTTACAGTAAATACCAGTGTTCATCTTTGCGTGCTGTTGTTTGTTCCCAAACTTTAACTGGACATTTATTTGTTGTTTCTGTGAGTAACTTGTGCCAAAATAATTGAAATTTACGAACATTCTCCCCCAGTAAGTCCAACAACGAATGTTGGGAAGCACTGTAACTATTATTTCGTGGCATTCATGGTTGTATAAGCAGACAGTTACTAAATATTTATCACTTATAAATTAGAGTTAGGTCAATTAGATGCCGCCATGAAATTAACAAGCAGTAGCCTCCACCTGGCGCGGAAACGTGCACGAAAAATAGTCATCAGAAAATGTGTAACGACAAGCGTTGGGAAAGCTTGAGGAAAGTCTTGAGCCTCGTGGAAAAAGAACCAAGGATATTTCATTGCTTTGGAAATGCTTCTGCACAACCTATTCTTTTCACCGCACTCGATTTCGGACCAGGTACTCTGCTGCTTTTAAATATTTCCCCCAGATCCGAAACCTTGAGTGAAATCATAAAGAGTTTGTCCTGTTAGAATTCTACCACAAATCGAAAATTTTATTCATCCCCACAAAAATGTTGGACGAAGTTTGCAAAAGTTCGTCGGTATCATTTTACTCCAAAGTACTGAATGAGGAATGTTTAAACAATGTCTGAAAACTCCTTACCACTAGCTCGTTGAGGTACCTCTCGGTTGTAATAGAGGATATTCCGATTGTTTCAGCTTGTAACTGACCAATTGCTTGGTCAAGAGCAGTTTCATGACATTTACGAATGTCTTCGGAGTCACAAGGCAGCTGATTGGACAATTGTGAATGCACGACGGCGCTGTAGACATTCATGGCTTCGTGCGTTGCTTCAGTACATTTATCTGCTACAAATGTGTCCCAAGCTGACTGGACATTAGGAATCACTCCAGGAGTATTGATGGCCTGCACGTAAAGTTCAACCAAGGCAGCCAAACCTGGAAACAGAGTGGGTTATCGAGGAATGAAAATTGTCTTTAAGTTTAAGGACATACTTAATTAGAAAAGTATACAGTAGACAAACGGTGTAAAAAATAATCTAAAATAGAAAAGCATGGCATAAGATTGTGACTCCCATAATTCAAGAAGTAGGCGGCGACTTAAGATTCTAGAGATCAAGCTAATCCCTCGAAATTTGTCTTCAAAACCAGTAATTTTCATCTGAAAAATACATAGAAATCTGAGAGAAGTTACGAGTTGCTCTCTCACGGGAGATGAAAGCCAAACGAAGATGCAATAGTAGCCTTTACCTTCACCAGTCACAAGTTCTCCGTCGTTGAAGCTGTGCTTAGGAGTAAGAGTTCTTTTCAACAAGACCTTGAACTTCTCTATCCCAGAGAAGAACTCACTGTTGATCTGACTTTTGTTTCTGTTGATGTTTTTCATGACCTCTTCACTTACAGATGGTGGTGGCAGTTTGAAGGCTTCGAAGCCGGGGAAGAAACGCAAAATGCTTTCAGCGACTCGTTGGGTGTGGTCCGCCCGTTCCTTTCCTTGATCCTTGAAAACCTGGTTGGTTTAAAAAGCAGTTGTAATAAGGAACCAGTCATTTTCTCCTGGGGTGGGAGCCAAGGATTCTGGAGGGAAGATGGTTTTCAGTGGGGAACGGAGTGGGGATCAGTCGTTGCCAACTGAGTATGAAGGGGATACTATGGAAAATTGATTGCCAATTAGTTGCCAATGAAGGGGGGGGGGGTGGGGGAGGGTCACAAGACTATTACAGAGTCTTTTAGGGGTCATCAGGGGAACTTTATTGTGACAAAACCAAGATCCTCTGTCATCGCTTTCATAGAGACGTTTGTATCACAAGCCAATACAAGATTTAGATCCCCATCGCTGAGGATATGGAGCACATTACAATGTGATAAGTGATCACTGTAATCAAGGTAAACCAGTCAATCATTCCTTCTTTGTTTATAGAACACGACTACGTTTTAAGCAAAGTCAATATGTAAATTAACTGAGCAGACTTATCCAATTACTGTATGCAAAGAATAAGGAAATATTTTATCATTATTTTTGGTCGAGTTAAGAGAACGTCTAAGTTTAGACGAGTTGCAGAGAGATATATACATAGTTACAAAAAAAAAAACAAAAAAAAAACAAAAAAAAAGCAAAAAAAAACCAAGTTCCTTCCATTTTCAAAACCTGTACATCTCCAAAAAGTTAAACAATAAACCTAACAACCAAGAAACAAAACCATGTTCTCGAATACTCGGTTATTTTGTTCATATAACAAATTGTAAGAGTCTATTCCGAGAAAACAGTGATATAATGAATATTTCTGCGGCTGTGACAAAGAGTTTTTCAGAGAAGCGTTTGATTAATTCTTTTGTTATTTCTGTTCAACGTTTCAAAATGAGTCGCCTTACCCTTGTTAGGAAATACTCCTTAATGTCTCTGCAGTCTGTTGGAATGGACTGAGTAACATCCCTGAGAAGCCAGATGAAGAATGGAAAAGTCTTGTGGAAGAATTCTGTGTCCTCTCGAGGGCTGCTTGCGCTCACACTTCCGTCGTTAGAGCAAAGTCTAATTCGTTGGGACAACTTCATAATAAAACTGCAAAATGTTAAGAAATGTTTTCGTTTCATCTATCGCGAACGATAGCTTTTCTGTCTCCTCTTATATCTTTGTTCAGCTCGGTTCTCTTTTTGGGAACAAAATCCTATTGTCAAAGGGTTAAAGTTTTACGCTTGCATACTGAAGAGGATAGACGAGAATTTGTTTTAACGAGAGTTTTTCCAGAGTAAGGTCGACTACCATTCTCTGTTGAGATATAAGCCCTACTCATCCATCAACGCTAAGTAAAAGGTTTGTGATCAAAAAATCGGATCGTTCGTGTCAGAGTTACAGTACATGCATCGACTTTAGCGAATAGGCTTCAAGAACTAGTTAAAAATCATGCGAGAACACTTTGCGCAGCCGAAGTCATTTACACATGCTTTCCAAGTGCTTTTCAGCAACCTTTTTTAAGATAAATTTTACATCCATATGAAATTTTCTCTTGGAATACGCGTTAAAACCGTTAAAATACCGAGCCTGTATTTCACTTATACAAGCCTTTAAGAACACGCAGAAATATGCCTCATTTATGGACTCTCATCCTCCCTCTGCTTATCTCTCCACTCCTAAAATCTGACGTATTTGGTGAAGGATACTCCAATCCATTGAGGTCATGTCTGGTGGGAACCCCTGCTGAGTTGTAGATCAAAACAGAAGCCAGCAAAACAGTGAGAGTAAATATCTGATTGTCATCCAAACCTTCTCCCATTACTGCATCAATTCCCTCTGAGTCTAATAAGACCACGGTACATTCCCTGCCAGTGGAGTCCTGAAAAACAGAAACAGCCAGTTTCAAGTTGCGCAAGCTCTAGTGTGAAGGGGTGATTCCAATTTAACTTGTTTTGGAGGCAGCAGTAACTTGCTATTCTGAAATGACCGCTAAAGCAGTGCGACTTAGTTTTGGCTAGAAACGGGGGGTATAGTGATTTCAAATTTTGACATTTCTTAGCTTTCATAAATTTAAGATTATCGCAACGTCTCCACAGACAAAGGATGCCAAATTTTTCTTGAAAAATGTATGTTATAAGAGTGATTCTTCATTTTTTAAGTTTCCTCTTAAATTTCCTATTGCCGAACACAGCAGTGCAGAAATTGACCCTCCTGCCCCCACCTCAGCTTTTTTAACAAGGACCTTCCAACAAGTTAATTCGACATTAATAAGCCCTAAATATAGTCATTAAAACACATTTTATTGACATAGAAATCTGGTCAACAAATCAAAACATCTGTCCTGTACCCTTAATGCTGAATGAGTTCGAAAACTGCGATGTTTTTGCCAATTGAAATTTAATAATCGTGTCCATAAATGAGAAAGATACAGCCACAGTTACCAGGAGAAAATGAACAGTTGAAGCTTTCTTTCAAGCACTTACATTGTTTTACCAGTAACGCAACTGCAAGCTATGGATGAAGCATTTTAATTACTTGATTGATGTGAACTCACCCGCATTTTTTGTGGCACTATCCACATCCAGATTCCAACAGTTTCAGGATCAAAATGATGCCCGAGAGGGAACACCTCGGGTTGATCGAAAGCTTCGCTCAAAATATACGACTTCCCTTTTCTGTATGGACCGGCGATCGATACAACACACACGGGACCTACACATGGGAAATGTAATGAAACATATCTTAATCAATATCGATAAAACTTTAGCAGTTGTAAATCACTTTAAATTACGTTTGAAACAGTCACACCAATTTACTATATGGGCATACAAAGGAATTTATTAGCCTGATCACAGGTAGACCGAATTTGATAAACGAGTTCGACTTTAATCTCCAAGATTAAGATCCAGCCCAGAAAGAAGTTTTAAAGCCAAAAAGCAGTTTTTTAATGTGCTTCTAGTGACAGTCGCAAATCAAAATGAAAATCATTATGACCAGTCAGTTGCAGGAAAAGTAATGTGACTAATCTGTGGTGCGTCTAAGTCGTGGTTCTGATTGGTTAAGTATGCAAAACGAAATATTTGAATCGTGGATTATAAAAGAAAAACCTGCGACCCCTCTGAGTTACTGTTGAAACTAAAACAACTGCATCAAGATAAACTGAGAAGCTCGAGATCCACATAAAACCGAATCGGACAAAAGCAGATATCACTCTGCCCATTTTTATTCTATAATAATCATTTTTGTGTTTCATTATTTAACAATTGCACATTCTTCCAAATGCCTACCTTGAACGTGTGTGTGTAGAGAACTTTACATTCACAGACGACATTTGATGGGTAAGGATATTTATTGTCGATAGAGTAAAAAGGAGCATCACCCTCCCGTCCCCCCACTTAAGCAATTTTTTAGGCGTGCGAAAACAGGTTAGTGAACTGTAAACAAAATCAGTGCAGGCAAGTGGTAGCCATGACGCTCCTCTTATCTATATCATGATTACATGTGTGCAGTTCCCATTGCTCCCAGTAAGAGCTTGGACATTTATAAAAAGTAAAACTTGTTATGCAAAAACTGAGGACCATGAAGCATTGGACAGAAAGTATACCTTTCACAGTCTTAAGCTTCTTCAGCGCTTCCTCCACCACATACAGAGACGTTCGCTGTCGTCCGGTTTTAATATATTTTCCAGTTGCTGCGTTCCACCGGCAGTTGTTGGGTAAACAGAGAGGAATGGCAATGTTTTGATTTTTTCTTGACGTCATGTTTCCAGCTCTTTTCTGAAAGAACAATAAAAAAATGTTACATGACGCGCTAAAGTCCAGAAAACAATATAAAGTTGCAATCCATTTGTACAGGCAATCACATAATTTCGAGTGCTATTTAGAGAAATAAGCACGCAGAGAATTTTCAACGATCAACAAAATTGCACGAGCCAGTCTTTCAATTAAATTTACGAATGCAAATTTATTCCAAAACATTTCTCCATTCTAATTGACCAGGAAGGAATGCCGTTTTTTGAAAACACAATCCAGGAAAGAGGAAGTTAGGAATGAAAAAGGTAACAAATCGTTTAGTAGGGCTTAAAACCTTTTCTGCATGATTATCCCTAAATTGCTCTACGCGAATGTGCATTACGAATTAATTCTATCAATAAAAATGATGAAAGAAACCCAGGAATAAAAAATTAAGTGTAAGAGCACATACGCTTCCTATTGATATGTGCTTTATTTTAATCCTTTGATGTATTAATGCTACCACAATTTTTTTTGTTCCGTTTGTTCCTTTATAAATGGTATGAAAGGATGCCGGTGTATTTCTCAACAGCTTTTGACAATTTTCTGGACTAAGCTAAATGCTAGAGTTCTAAGGCTCAGTTTTACCACCAGATGCCTGTAACTCAAAAATGCTGTTTGAAAATCAATGCTGCTCTCAACTGCGCAATAACAGAACGGTACTGGCTCATGTTTATGATGAAAACGTCCCGGTATTATTTGAAAATCTTATTTATCTAATCTTGCTAAAAACTGAGAAGAATTGGTTTTAATTACATCGCATGGAAACCAGAAATACATCACGACTACACTAAATATCTACTCCGGCGAGTTCTTTCAACGCTTGGATCAATGATCGCAGAGACAATTGGGAAAAAATTTACTCAAATCCCTTTTCTTTATTGAGTCGATGGCAGTTTCATTCCAGAGGATGTTAGGGACCTTAAGCGGTCAGGACGGCAACGCCAAGGAAAACTTCGATTAAAAATGAATTTCTGCCTTAAATTAGAATTTAAAAAATGGCTGCATTTGTTTACCGTCTCATACGGTGCCACACCTCAACTCTAGCATAACGCATAAAAGAAGCGTTGAGTTCCAAATGGAAATTTAAAAAATTTGCCGTCGCGGTTTCGGTTCGCAGACGACGCAAATTGTGGTGATTTCACGTTGTTGCTTTGTATAGGACAGCTGAGAAGTGTACAAAGTTCTAAAACGCCCGTGTTGAGCCATAGTTCTGCCAATAAGATTTTTTGTTTTTCCACGTACTCGTTGCCGTCGCCGTCGTGGTTTGCTTATGGTCCCTATTTCTTACAACAGAAGTTTGAAATTTCATGAGATTAAATTACCAAGTCACACTTTGTGAAAAATCACTGATGTGTGACATGTTTATACTGAAACTTGGAGATCAAAGCCGGAACTGGTAATGTTTTGCTTTTGGAGCGTCGTATCGTTTTCATACACCATTTCTTCATTACCTTAGAAATTTCATGGACTCCAATTATAAAATAAGGTTAAATGGGAAGTTGGAATGTCAGGATAAAGAATTAATAAAATGAAAAGTAGCAAGTCAGATTACAATTTAAATCAAAACAGTCCTAATATTAGAACGAAAGATATCTTTCACAGAGGTTTGCGTTTCTTCACATCTTTCATCTGCTAAGCTAAGAGATAAGAAAGATAACTTGTACAGGCGTAATCATCACTCCCTCCTCTCTTTCAAAAAAAATAATGGAGTTTCTTTAGTTTGTGAATGCAGTATCGTGGTATCTAAAACTCAACCATGTATTTGGAATGCATGAGTAATTAATTCCATCTAGCTTTAGGATACTTTACTCCGCTTTAAAGTAGTTTTTCGTGCCTCTTACAAGACAGTCCACAACTTATCCACAGGTTTGAAAGTGTGCAGGTTCATATGATTTCAATTCTTTCATTAAAAGTACCTTCTTGATGAAGGTTAGATTAAATTTCGCTTTAAAATCAACCTGCTCCTCAATTGAAACTGTGGGCGACAAAAGAATAACAACATCCAATACAAAACAACAAGCCATATAGCAACGTACTAATGAAATAAGAACTGTACTTCACTCGCTTGGTGAGGTAAGTATACAGTTATGGTACTCACCTCAAAGGAATGACACCCTTTTATCGCTGTTAGATAAATCTGAGATTTATTCTGTAGTGAATGAATAATGACTTGCTCCGAAACTGAAAGATATACGAATTTGGAGAATACCCATGGCTCTTCTTGGAAGGCGATTGGGGGTCCTCTGAATGCGCACAGAAACTGAAAGCTTTGGACGTGACGTGCAGAGTAATCAATAAAAAAAGGAATAACAATGACGATGTAATGACAAAGCTATTTCAGTATCGTTACGCGACCCGTCAGCAGTTTTTAAGACTCCATGACTGTAAATATCGAGAATCGCTGGCCAGGCTAAAAAAATCGAAAATTCTGATAATTTGTCTGGAAAACCCTTTTAGGGGGATGTATTAAAAAAAATGTTTCGAAGTTTGAAAAATCAAATGTTTCCGAGAAAATGGGGAAAAACGAAAATTTTGGTTTCTACCTAATTAATTATGCAAAAAATACAGTAAAATTGACCAACTTTAGTGTGCGAGTACTGAAGGAGGATGTTTGGTAAGAAATCGGGGGTGTTTTTACTTCAAAGTATAATTCATTTGATTTTTATTTGTGGCATTTTAAGGAGCTTTGGTTTAATTTTAAAATTCACATGATTTTTTTAACAAAGTGCAGTCAAACGCTTGTTGCAAAAAGCGAGAAATCGAGCAACTTCAAGCCTTCAAAACGCGTCTTGGTATGTGAAAAATCATATCAAACTACATGCTGGCACAAAGTTTGGCCTTTATATGAAAATAATATGAAATACAAAATCTGGGTAGTTAAGAAAAGTGCCGGCAAAATAAAAGAGTTTGCAACGCACTGTGGCCAAGGTCAAGAATTTGCATGATGCAAATTAGTTGTAGAAATCGTACTTGAGAGCTACGAAGTAAACAAGATAGTTAAAGATGGTTAAAAAACTCTTTGATATGGAAATGATATAAAATTATAGAATAAAAAATCCGCAGACATTGCTGAAGAGGGCTGTAAATTGATGTGTAGATACGAACTTTTCTGTTAATTTGAATTGCAGAAGACTGTTATTGTCGACTCACTATTTCAACAGCACTACCTACACCTAACTATAGATAAGGACCGCTGTATAGTTCACCATTTTTATTGACAAGTGGTTTATTATCGACATCGTTCTTAGTTGAATAGTTACGTTTTCTGCAACTGCGATAATATTTCTTTTGAAATATCTTGAATATCTTGGAAAAAGTTATGTGAGTAAACAAAGTCACGCAACACCGCAAGCTTCTGCTGTGAAGTTTTTCACCTCAAGATAACAGCCCAACTTTTTTATGCTATTTACTCTTATCTTTTTGGGAAAAATGGCCACATTTCTGTCATAAAACTTGATAAAAAGGACTTCTGTCACGGTAGCAATTGTACCGTGTTGCAGTCCGGGCGATAATTCTCTATGATGCAACCACGGTCTTTTTCTTAAAGGTAAACACGTGCGAGGTTTTTCATAGAGCATAAACAGAAAACGATGTCATTCTGTAGCTTTGCTTCTCTTCTTGGGGGGGCTTGTGGTGCAAGTTCTGAAAATCCAAACATGGCTGACTTTGTCGAATTGAAAGACTGTACTAGGGATCAAGTGTTTCCATGTCCAAAGGAGGGCTGCACGCATAGTTTCCAACGGCACTCTTCTCTAGAAAAGCATCTCGTGTTCAGGAAATGCACAAAGACGGTTGAAAGGGAGACACTTCTTGGTAAAGCGAAGGTTAAATATGCGGCAAGGCTCGAGGAAGGTTCAAGTTCCGTGCCAACTATTCCTCTACCTCCTGAAACCTGTCCTCGTAGCACTAGACATGTAACACTGCCTGAAGGCTTCGCTTTAAAACAAGTAAAGAAAGTTTACCGGTTTAACGAAAAGCAATGAGAGTACCTGACTTACCATCGGACAAGAAAGCGGAATTTTTCCAGAATGGCAGCAAAAGTGAAACAGCAGACAGCCCCCTGCGCACAAGTTGTAACTGAGCAAGATCTCGTTGCTATGGAGGAAGAATTTAATTTGTCAAATGCTAAGGAGTCTATTTTTGAGCAGTTAAATGTAACTCATTCTATTCATTACCAACAGTACAACTGTTCCATGGTCGAGAATAACACACTCAAAAATCTCGAACTCGCAGTCTTAAAACTCCTATGCGAGAGTTTCAATCTTGCAATACCACCTGGGGTTGATCATAGAAAAAAGACATCTCACGTCGCTCTGCTCGAAGACCTTGTTAGATGCTGCTCTTGCAGTGAAGTTTAAAAGGCAAATGGCAAAAGGCTGCTTCAAAAAATTGAGTTTTATATGAACGTTGATATAAAACGGGAGCCATGGAGCATATTTTGAATCGGAGGAGCTATTGCAGTTCCCACGTAGTGTGAGCTCATTGGCACCAACTTATAATTATCTATGAGGGCCCTGGGGCCTCCCCTCCGAGGAGGGCCTCCTTTTGTCTGTTTCTTAGTACGCCTTTCTTAGTACAGAAAGACTGCTGACAGGGTATCCTGGGGTATGCTCCTCCGGCAAATTTTGAAATCTAGAGCTTCTGAAATCACCGGAAACGCGTTTCAATCCAAAGAAAAATTTGTCAAATTTTTAATTCAAAGATTAAAATAAATAATGATGATAACAAATTGTTCTTGGTGGGGCTACAGCCCACTCAACCCCATAGCTCCGCGGTCCCCGTATTAAATGCGCAAACCGGAAATGAAAAAGTCCCTTTGAACCGCACTTGACAGTCAGACAGGATCAGGCCGGCTGGATGTTGTTCGATATAGACTCATAAAAGAATTTATACCAGTAATATAAAACGAGATATATAGGAATGGATGCTTTAGAATGGAGTTTTGACGAAAAAAGGATTGTGTCCGCTTTACTCGGCAACTTAACCTTTGATCCAAAGTGACAATTGTCACGCAATTGAAACATTTTGCTTTTCGTCAAGACAGTTACGAGAAATGAAACAAAAAACTCATTGGCTTAAAAAACGAATTAAACGCTATTAAATGCTGGTTATTATTCTTGTAAATTTCATGTTGTAGCCGTCAAAAGAGCCTTTCCTAAACCAGAACCGTTAGGCGGTACGATTTCTACAACTGATTTGCATCATGCAAACTCGTGACCTCTGGCCACAGTGCGTCGCAAACCTTTATGTTTTGCCGGCACGTTTCTGAATTACCCAGATTTTTTATTTCATATTGTGTTACTATAAGGACCAAACTTTGTGCCAGCATGTAGTTTGACATGATGTCATACATACCAAGACGCGTTTTGAAGGCTTGAAGTTGCTCGATTTTTCGCTTTTTTCAACAAGCGTTTGACAGCACTTTGTTAAAAAATCATGTGAATTTTAAAATTAAACCAAAGCTCCTTAAAATGCCACAAATAAAAATCAAGTGAATTATACTTTGAAGTAAAAACACCCCTGATTTCTTACCAAACATCCTCCTTCAGTACTCGCACACTAAAGTTGGTTAATTTTACTATGTTTTTTGCATAATTAATAAGGTAAAAACCCGAATTTTCGTTTTTCCCCATTTCCTCGGACACATTTGATTTTTCAACCTTTAAAATAATTTTTTTGAATGTATCTCTCTAAAAGGGTTTTCCAGGCAAATTATCAGAATTTTCGATTTTTTTAGCCTGGCCAACGATTCTCGATATTTACAGTCACGGCCTCTTAAGGGTGTCACGCAGCGGTCTGTTACTACCTCGAGAGCGACTGGTTTGTGGCAAATTGTGGCAGATATGAACTTTTTCGGGAAAAAATTAAAAAGGCAAACAATGAAAAAAAAATCTCAAAATATTAAACATAAAATTTATCAGAAAGTAATGAATAGATTGATAAATCACCGTTGACTATACGTGTACTTCTTTGCTTTCATTCAATACTTCAGATCTAATTTCCCAAAAATTATGACTATTTTTTGTAATCTTGAATAGTTTGATCTAAGACTCGCATTCGTTTGACACGAGTATTTCAAAGAAATATTATGCAACTCGCTATTTCCCATTTCAAAATCATTTTTCTCTGATTTTATTTTTATTTTACGACAAAAACCTCAAATAGTCTTTTTGTAGAACTTGCTTCTTTACTATCCGCAATACACTCGGGACATTAGAGCGAACATATGTTGCATGCAGTCCTTACTTTTCCCCTGGTATAGATCGATGGAGAGTCACTATGATAAAAGCCTAAAATAATCAGTGATGATTGAACTTCGAAAGTATCGAGTAGATCTTTCCAAAGGGGCGAATAATACTGAAAAAGGATCATATTTAAAAAAATGATCCATTTTGTCATAAGTCCTGTTAAATTTCAGTTGATAGTTGACGTCAAAATTCGACATAAACAAATAAAGAGACTCACAAGAGGAGGTGTGTTTTCACAAAATGGAGAAACAAACACGATAAAAATACCAAATTTACTTTCCATCACACAGTTCGCTGTTTGGAGGAAGACAATCTCCTGATATGATCCATTTCTCTTTTACTAATTCGATATGACTGGGGTTTGAAATGAATACCCAACGATGCCAATGTCTGCAATTAAGTTTTTTTGGGCTTTAATGAAATGTGATTGCATGAATTTTTGTAGGATTAATAGGAGGCTGGTTCTAATTCCGCTGTGGGTTTATAATATAGGGATTTTGATTCTCGAACGCCGGGCCGTTTTAGAGATGAGTTAATTATTTCTCGCGGGAGCGGCTCATACATATTAAAAAGGAGAGATTGCATTTTCAGCTGAACCCATTGAAAACGCAAAATTCAGAATGCATGTCTAGGGATATTCCAAAAACCACAATAACTCGGTGCTCCTCACTCTCTAGAGTGAAGAGATGGACACATAAACTCACAATGTGCTCAGATTTTTTTGATCGCTGGTGTTTGAAAAGGACAGGTGAATATGACACTGGAGCTGCAAAGTTAATTGAATATTAGTACGGATGGTATTTTTCAGTTCTAGGAGTTCCTTTAATGTACCTTTAGTAACGACTTCGTTTTAATATAACTACGAGTTGTGTTAAATTTCTGCCATTGCGATCTCTAAGTGTCACATGAAGAGTGCTGAATGATTAATGCACCATACTCTATTGTTCTCTTGCTATAATGGACATAAACCCTAATCACACAAGACAGTGGTCTTAGGTCCGCACTGTGTGCGAGCAGTGGAAATTGCATCTTATACTGCAACTTTATATCAAAGCAATTTAGATGTCGCCTAAAAATTACCACTAAAGAGCAATCTGAGTTGGGTAGAAAATTGAAAACCAACCAAAATCCGAAGCAAGAGTAAGCCATCGGAGAAAAAATATATATAATTGCTGTATTGCTGTGATGAAACAAGAAATGAACGAGAGGGATGTGTCGCCTTGTCACGAGCGTGCTTCAAAGGAAAAAATTCTAAATTCTTTCCATCTATCCTATTCTGTTATAATAACCCATACATTAAGCTTCCATCATTGCTTATCCTTGCAGTATGGAGGAGGCATATCTCATATGAGCCTAAAAAGGCCTAGTAATGGCCTTTCTCATTGTGGTCTAATTAGCTCAGGGGTAGAGCATCGGAGCTTGGAAGTGAAGGTCTGAGGTTTGATTCCTAATGGAGACTCAGAATTGTTCCTTTGTCCCACGCTCGTGACAAAGCGAAAAACATATCTCTATTTCACTAACGAGATCAAAACTTGCCATCTTTCCTAAGACATAAAATATCAGCAATAATGGGAGAAAAAACCCACGCAAAATGCACAAACGAGTTTTACACGCTGGTTTCAATCAGAAAACTCTCTTGTTATCTACATTGACGTTTTGGTTTCATTCAGCAGATAGAAATACTTAATATCAGTTCCTCCGAGGTCCATAGTGAAATTGCGTTCATGGAATTAAACTAACCTTGCATTTTTTGCTATTGATCCGTCGGATGAAAACCAAATTAACTTGCGTGGCTCTAAAGAATCCCGAATCGTATAAATAGAATTTTATTCGATCTGAAACAATAAATAAATAAGATTTCTAAACAACAGAACCTAACCAAAAATAAGAGACCTAAGCACATCATATAATCTTCAAAACACGAACAGATTTAACCGCTAATTACATGCGGCCTTACAGAAAATTACACTAACAGAAATCAACGCGAATAATTGAATGTAGCAAAGCCTAAGGAAACCAAAAACGACTTAAACAACTGACTTACTTCGTGACGGGATTCCAGAGTTAAACTAAACTGTATAATCATCAAAAACGGGAAAGCTATCCTGATTCATGCCTCCGACACGACACGTGTAAAAAACTAACTAAAAACCATCAACTTACTCATATTTCAGTGTCAATCAAGGTGATCAATAAGTGAAAAGAAAAGGTGAAATATTAAATTAAATAAACTTTTAAACGTAACGTAAATGTCACGCGAGCAATGTTCTTCTCGAAACAGCTATCAAGGCGAGCTACATACACAACTGATTACATTATACTGCAAACGTGATCAGAAACAAAATGACACACAGCACCGACGGCGGCAGCAACTGGTGCAGCAATCGGTGCTATAGTCGGTACAATCGCAGAAACAGCTGTACCAACCAAAGGCACAATTTTCCCTACACCTTTAAGCGCTTTCTTCCAAAATCCTGGTTTTTCTACTTCTTGTTGTCTCTCTCGAGTCTCTGCTATGTTTCTTTGCCGCTCTTCTGCTTCTCTGGTTCGTCTATCAATCAATTCAGCTGTTTCACCACTCTTCAATTTATCCTGTAGAACTTGCTCAGGCATTTCATTTGACTTTGTGTTCAATTCATCCCGTAGAGCCTTCATTTCTTCATCGTGTTTTTCATTCAACGCTTTAACTAAATCTTCCTTGTCTTGATCAGCTTGATCCTTCATCTTTTGACGAAGAGCCTCTCTTTCTTTCTGTTGCTGGGCGGCTCGATCAGACATATTTTGAACCATTTTCATGTTTTCTTCGTTGCGTTCTTGGAAAGCCAGGAACCGTTCTTGTAAAGCTTCGTTTTCCCTCATGAATGCCTGGCGTTCCTCTTGGGCTTGTCTCATACTTGCTTCCATCATATTTTGGATTTGATCTTGATGCGCCTGGCGTTCGCCTTTCATTTGGTCAGCAAAGCGTCTCTTTTCTTCATCAAGATTTCTAATCAACATTTCCATCTGATCACAAAACAAGAGTAGAGAAAAATAAGATCAGAAAAACTCTTCTCAACAACAGGTGACAGCGCTTACAATGATATGTTAAAATTCTATCCGGAATCTTTCTCTCCTCTGATGTTCCTTTTTTATCTTTCCTACATTTTTGTCTTATCATTAAATTTATGTTTCCTAGAACATAAAGTAGTTTTGTACTTCACCAGAAATGATCCTTAGTACTATGCTCTTTTATCGGTTTTCTTGTTCTTGGGAAAAAGAAGCTTTCTTGACCCGCTTAATCCTTCACGTTCGAGCTATCAAAATATTCAAACAGCATTCACTACGCTCGTTTTTTTAAATGCAGTCGATTTGAAAGGAAAGGGTTCTCTGTATTTTTGGCCGCACATGACCATTAAAAATGTTTGTAACTTCAGTGAAATTCGAACTCAAACGTCCGGGTCTCAGTTCGATCCTTTGACCAACTGAGCAATAAAACTTAGTCACAAACAATTTTATGTATAATGATTGACAATTCAATAGTTACCGACAAAATTCACACGAAAGATGTTAATGGGAGAGATACACGTTAATGGAGGGTTTCCAGCAATACATTCTACAAAAACTTCGCGAAAGTTTTTTAGCTATTGAAACCTTTTTTTTTTTTTTTTTTTTTTTTTTTAACATCTTAAAAAAAAAGATACCTATTATTTTTACCTGTTTCTTCTGTTCAAGATTTTCTTGTTGAAGACGTGCCTGCTGTTCCTGTGAAGAGAAAAATAACTCTTTCTAGGAATAAAACTTTTCTGAACCGTTTACTAAAGCATGCTCTGCTTTGACAATCAGGTGGATCAAAGATCTCCTAATCACAAAGGGAAAATTTTGGACCTATTTCCTGGACGTTAGGGCTTGTAGATGATAGACGCATTGACTTGTACAAGCATTTCTGGCTTCATTCTTACCTCTAGCTTTTTTCTCTCCTGTTCTTGATATGCCCTGGCAGCCAATTCTCGGCTCCGCTCCTCGTCAAAGTCTTTTAATTGTGCCAGTATCCCCAGATATTGCTCCTTTTCCTTCAGCAGATCCTGAGACGAGATTAAGCAATGTTTATTTCCTGGACTATTTCTCTAATTCACATGAATATATTTTCACTTTTTAAGTGACCAAAACCGCATCTTTATCCAAATGATTTCAGATATGTGCAAAGCATTGCAAGCGTTTTAAACCACTGATATTTTCCAATTATTGATGATTCAAACTGCAAGCAGAACTAAGCTTAGATGATAATAATAATAATAATAATAATAATAATAATAATAATAATAATAGTGTTTTCGTCAACATTGAGTTTTAAAACTGGAATTAATTTTAAAAATGAAATTTATAACATGTTATTATAATCAATTTATTTAGTATACTATTGATTATTAAACGATAAAATTGCACTGGGAAAGAAATTACGACGTAATCTTTCTCTATGCTTTGATATTTTATAGTTCTTTTACGTTTCTTGTTTGGTTAACGGCGCAGACGCCCTCACTTTAGGGGGATGTTTGAAGAATGGGCCCCCTCTTTGTATCTTTGGGAGTGTAATCAAACAAAGTTCACTTCGTCTTCTATCTGATCTAGGTAGTTTTAGATATTGGAGAGCTTCTCTGTGTGAAAGTGCAGGTACAATGACCTTGAAGGTGCGTTTCTGTTTACGTTCAAGCAAGAGGGAAGGGCGTGGTGCCTATTATAAGTATAAGCCTCGGTTACTTCTTTGATAATGACATTGAAAGTTAAATGAATCACAACTTTAGTGTTCCTTACTCTATGAAGCTCCAAAAATACAGCGGCGATAACGTCTTCAGCTCCCTCTGCATACTGATGGAAATCGTCCTTAACTCTCTGATATCCACCAATTATGTCTTCAAATGATATTTTGTCTCGTTCCTCACCCAAAAGTTTCTCAAATACAGGGTCCAAATGATTCTTTTTTAGGTCTCGTAAGAGAATTTCGCAGGATTTTCTCGTGAGCTCTTCGTTTTTAGTCAGCCAAGAGAGCAGTTTTGCTTCCACTGATAACTGTTGGTGGAAATAAAAAACGTTATTTAAACGAAATGATTCATAATGAAGATATTTTAAGGGTACTTTTCAGATTCTTTTGCAAGACATAAAATTCCCTTAGGCCCGGTCCGGATAGAAGCGGACCTCATATCAGTCTATTACACAGCGTTAAAAACGCTAGCTTGGTTTGAAAATCCCGCAAATTCACTCGGTAGTTATAATAAAGTTTGAAATTAAAGGTAAAAGTAGAGGTTCTTAGGAGCAAAAATAATCACTTCAATCCACGGTCTCTGGGCTGTCTTTGAGAATAATTTTAAGTAGTAGGCAGACACTAAGGTGTAATTCTACTAAATACAGAACTACTTATCACCTATTCTCAGGCTCGACTGACTGAGTTGTAACTGTCCGGAATCCAACTGTATGAACTCTGTGATATGGCAGAAATGTTACACAAAATTTCTTCTATATATGAACCTTGATTGAAAATTTGGCTTACACAGCATTCAATGGTCATCGGAATTCACTTTTTTCAAAAGACACAATGAACCAAGAAGAAATCAGGATAGTGAAAAAACTCTAAAAAAGACACTTTTTGCGACTCGCCTGAAACTCTCTGGTTGTCATTTCAACTGAATTTGTAGAAATTCCAGCAAGTTCCATCATCAACTGATCCTCGCATTGCTCAAGAGCATCATTGTGGCACATCCGAATATCATTATTGCTGCAAGGTAAAGCATCCGATAATCGGGCCGTCATAAGTGCATCATACATTTGCAGAGTAGACTGTTTTGTTTCAGCGCATTTGCCTTCGACAAACGTCTCCCATGCGCTTTGAACATTCGGAATAGCATCAGGAGCATTTATTGCGTCGACGTAGAGCTGAACCATAGCTGCGAGACCTAAAATGAAATTTTATTGAAGTATTCTGTTTTGTATAACCAAATTGCCACATCCCAATTATTATAACTATTATGATGACTATTATTAATATCATAATAATAATAATTATTATTATTATTATTATTTCATCATTGTCAACATCATAATTATTGCTATCAATTTTTTCTCTGGGCGTTGATCACTCTGATTCGAATGCAGCATTGTTCAGATGAACGATTCCTTTTCCAGGCTACATTTCTTGCATTTGCTTCAAAGGAACCGGATCAAGTCAATTTTGGAAAAAGGTAGATAGTTTGAATATTCCTACGTGTATCCGAAATTTTTCTTTCTCAGGTGTTCATACCAGGAAGGCAAGAATCGCTGATCGTGCGTGTGCACAGTTAGAAGTCGCCATTGCATTTAAAATAATCTCATTCATGGTAGATATCTAAAGCGATAGTTAAAAAAAAAAGCAAGTCTACCATCGCCTGTGACGAACTCTCCATCATTGAAGCTGCGTTTAGGGGATAAAGTGTCCCTCAATAAGCTTTTAAACCTCTCCAAGCCACACCAGAACGAAGGATTCACTTTTCTTTTTGTCTGGTTTAAACTTTTCATTGTCTCAGGATCAACTGTTGGAGGTGGCAACATAAAGGCATCGAAGCCAGGAAAGAAACGTAAGATGCTCCCAGCTACTCCTTCCACGGTTTTATTATCCGCATCTGATGAAACGTGTCCTTTAAAAACCTGACGTTAAGCATGAGAAGCCCATGATCCTTAAGTTTCTATATAACCGAAATATCGAGATTGCACGTACCCTTTCACATATATTGTGAACCTCATATGATTTTAATTTTGAAGATCTACTCTAAGCAAGATATTGTTCTCTCAGGGAGAGTAGAGATATATCGTATTTAATGAGATTAGCCTCTGCGGATAACTATGTTCTTTTAACAAGGATGGGCGTTATCAAACACATCTTTTACAAGCAGAAACTATGCCTCCCTCTGGATGGTTTCGACTTTTCCGATACAAACTAATGAAAAGAGCTTCCTTCCCTAATGGCCGTTGATTGAGGATGGATTAAGCTACCTCTTACACACCGTCAAAAACATGAGTCATTAACAGTCGTATGCCTCCCAAAACTAGTAGAACGACAAGGATTACCTTTTTTAAGAAATATTCTTTGATGTTCTTGCAGTCATCTGGTATAGTCTGTGTTACATCTCTAAGCAGCCAGATGAAATAGGGAAATGTTTTATGGAAAAACTCGCTGTTTTGCGATGGACTATACGCACCAGAGACGGTGGATCGCGTCTGAATTCTTTTGGAAAGTTTTACTATGTAGCTGCAAACCGTCAAGGAGTATAAAAGCATCTCTATGGTATATATGTCAACCAAAACTGATACCCACATTATTTTGAGCTCAATGACCTATAAAAGCTCCCTGTTTATTTATCAGAATCCAGTGTGTAAAAAATAAAAAAAAAACAAAAAGATATTGTGCACAACCGTTTTTCTATCTTTTGTTTGAACACGGTGCAAAATATTTTGTCTTGTTACAGAGCTTTCAACAACAACTGGAATTAATTTGCCGGCTTTTTTTATGCAGACAATCCTACTAACTGTAGTTCTGATATCTGTTCTACTGGAGAGTTGTCAAGGATATTCCAGTTTCTCTACATCACTTCGTGTCGGAACACCTTGCGAATTGTATATCAACACGGACGCTAACAAGACTGTTAAAGTGAAGATCTGATGGTCATCGGTGTTTTCACTATTTGTGGCGTCAATCCCTTCAGAGTCCAGTAACACCACTGTGAATTCTTGTCCATTGGAATTCTAAATGCAATATCGATTGAACAAATTTTATAAAGTTAATAGGTAAACTCTGGACTTGAGGTTAGTGGCCCATTCAGTTGGAGTTTATCCCGCGGTTTCTGCAGCATGACGCGACCGGGTTTATTTGCCACTCACCCAATACGGGTTACCTAATACATGCATAACAGTGATACCCCTTTCGCATTTCGTCAGGCTTCCCCAGCAGTTCGCCGGTACCGGGCCATTAAACTTCTGAATGAAGGGAAGCACTGTGAGACTAAAGTTTCTTGACTCAGAAAACGGCAAAACGACCCAGCCAGGTCTCGATCCGTACCTTCCGACCGGATTCCTACCGTGTCTACCCCAACATTTGGGTAGACATCATTAATTAAAAGCGGTTAGTGCAAGGTTACTTTTATCTTATAAGAGACTGCCAAACTCAATGAATAAACAAACCTTGAATTTTTCTGGAACAATCCATATCCAGATCCCCATAGTCTCAGCCTCCATTTTATGTCCAAGAGGAAAAACGTCTGGTTGGTCAAAAGCTTGGCTTAATATATAGGACTTCCCCTTTCTGTAAGGACCAGCGATGGATACCACGCACACTGGGCCTGTTGAAGAATGATACAAAGAAATTCGCAGTTAACATAATGACTGATTTAAATGAAGAATACATTTTGCTATAATCACTTGTACGTTTTCTTTATTGTTTGGCCTAATTAAATGAAGCAATTCTAATTTAATTCAAATCAGACCGGAGCTTAAATTGCGCATCGTTTTCATTTTAGGTCACGAAATGAAAAATTTTGCCATTTTGAGTTAGCAAATTCTTTGTATGAACTACATTTTGGTCAGCGAAATTTGAAAATTAGATAACATACTCGATATCAATATTGTAGCCGAACATAGCTTGCCTTTAACTCTCCTGAGTTGTTCAAGTCCTTCCTCGACCACTCTTAGAGAACTCCTCTGATCGCCTGTCTCTGTCGTCCTTCCAGCATGCGTATTCCAGCGGTAGTTGTTTGGCAAACAAAGGGGAATGGCAGATTGTGTGTTCTCTATGGTGCGTCCCGAAGGATAGAACCAATTGACGTCAAGAAGAAGAAGAAGAAGTTCAGCGGATGAAGCGTTAGAGCGATCAGATTGAACAGATCCAAACCGAGTGTAAAATAGTAATAAAAACAAAGTTTGAAATATTTCTAGCTTTCCCCCCTAATTTCCTGAATACTCAATTGGGGCGAGACTTGCACTCGACATACGTAAGAAGACAGAAAGACAACAAACCCAAGGAAACGAATCAGCAAGTATCAAGAAAAGAAGAGAAAGAAGAAGAAGCAAAGCAAAACAAAAAACTTTTGAAATGTTATGACAGCTAAAAATGACGAAGTAATCATAAAAGTGGTTTCCTGGTGGATGTCTACTCATTCTTGTCATTGTAAAAACATCTAGGTCAAGGACCTAGAACGAATGTAATAGAAAAAAAGGATTTCTTTTTTTTAAAGGTTAAAATTGACTTAGTGTATAAATGACTGGTCTAAATAGAAGGACTGTCTTTTTTTTTTCCATGTAAGAAATTATTTAAGCATCAAAAATTGAACATGGCTAATCACATCTGAATAAAGGGGGTAAGGTTCTAAAGAAACTGTGGTGCTGCGTTGGTGGGAGAGTGTAACAGGGTAATTTAGTATTATCAACTGAGCTGATAACGTAAATTGGCCACCGTTAATAGTTACAAAGCCGACGTTTCGAGCGTTAGTAGTTTGTCCATTTGCTTTGACAAGGAGCCAACGCTCGAAACGTCAGCGTTGTAACTCTTTACAGTGGCCAATTTACGTTATTAACCCAGTTGATAAAACTAAATTACCTTGTTGATCACTTCTGAACAAGACTATGAAATGCATCTTTAGGTTGCTCTTAGTGGCACCCATGTGTAAAGGTGTAATTTTTATGAGTAGACATTGTTGTTGCAATAATAAATACACAGACTCTAGCGGGGTTGGGACAAGGACGAATTGATCCGTGGTCAAAGGCTTATGCATTTGACCCACCAGTTACATTTAATTACAAACCTGTTGTTTCTAAAGAAAGGGCCACAGCTCTAGCTAATGTTTGGTCTTCATCAGCATCTTGTGTTTGAAAATCCTGTCAGATGGGAAAAAATTATGGCGATGACGATCATCGTACGAGAATTAAGCCCTACTACAACGTTCAAGGACACATCACTCAAAGGGTAAAGATAAATGTATGGTCTTGTAGCACATAACAAACCAACAAGACTTGCATAAGTATTTCAAGATAATCTAACAGGCCTAGACAATTCCCAAACATTTAGCCCGAACATTTCTAATTTTATTAGTTCCCAAACACCTCTAATTTTAGTAGTTCATAACACTACCATGTTAAGACTACAACTTATAGAATCTTGAACGTATGCTGAAAGTTGGTAACTCTATATATTCAAAAGATACCTGCACCAACGATGAGGGAGTTGGAGAATCCTTTGGTTTGGACATTTCCAGTGCTTTGGCCAGGGCTTCGTCTTCATTTTCCAACTGGAAACGCCTCAAATCTTCAAATTCCTGATGTAAAATTACATTTCCAAACATGATATGGCATCATGCTGATCAATGATTTACAGCTTTGCATTTGCAACAAATAAGGTCGCTTATATCCTTAAAATTCGAAGTTATGCTTATGTATCCATCAAGATGTAGGCGATACAATTTGTCACTGGTGTACTCTGATCCAGAAAAAATAATGGGACAGAGAAGGACGCTTTCTGGTCCAGGCCTTAGGATATGTCAATCTCACGTTATTTAAAGATAGCCGTTGCCGAAACACTCTGAGCATGTGTTAACATATAAGACAAACTCTTAATAATTAAGTTCAGAAATTGATGACGCTTATATCACAGGATAATAACATTTACAAGCTAACCAAGCGTTACGAACCCGTTTTTCCTCGTACAAATCTTCATAAAATAAAACCTTTGGAACACAACACCTCTATAGGCACCGAGGCGAGAGTCACATTTCGCTTAACCCGAAACGAATGTTGTGTTATTGCACATGTCACACGTCGCTTTCCGTTTAGCATATGGCCTTTTGGTCACGGAAAATGAAACGCATCCGTCCTCTTTCAGTAGGCCTTGATCGCCTGTGAGTATGATTGAAGTGCCGGCGAACAGCGACGAGATTGGTTCTTTAAACATCAAACGGACTCCGGAAATAGGAAACTACATTTATTCAGGAAACTCGATTCTTCTAACTCCAAGCTAGAGATAACTTAAGTGAAATCTACATATCCCGGCCAACGCCTTTATTTTCCCTCTCTTCTCGTTACTTTCTCTTGATTTTAATCTAATAACATTTTCTGGACTCTCGGTGTTGCAACGAGTCAACACTACAAGGGTGCAACTTTCCATTTTGTGGCAAACAGATGAGAAGCGTACTAAGGGAAATCTGCTAGGATTTCTTAAAGAATCATTTACTGAATCCCATGAGTCATCAAGATATCAATTCTCCTGACAACATCGGCGCATTGAAGAGTAAACAAGTTATAAGAAATTGTAAGTTTTGAACTGATACATGTTTTGTACCAAATTCCCTAGATTATTGAATAAGGACTGAAACATCTTGCAGGCAGTCGAAAAAAGCATGCGTAAACGGTTATCCACAACTGGCTGCAAGTGAAGTATCAGCTACATCAGACTTAATTGGCCCTTCACGTTGCATGTTGAAAAGAAACCAAGCGGCAACGACGGAAATAACAAATACAAAATAAAAGCTTATATACAAAGCAATATAAGGCAAAGCTACAAGAGATAAAAGAAAATAAACTTACAGCCATGGTAGATGCCTTCGGTTAATGTTCGGTGAGTCACCCTCAGAATTTCAGTATGCAAACACTGTATTGATGCTTGTGATACTTGGTCTTTATCTTCTGATCGAAGACTAAAGATAAAAAATAAAGGAAACAAGTTAAAGGGTGATTCCTCTCCTAGTTTAAATCTATAGTTTTAATTCTGCTTATAAACTATATAAAATATATATGATTTCCTTAAAGTATTATTTGTTACCATCAATTTGCAGTAGTATGTTATTTATTTTCTGCAACATCAGCAATAGTGAAGGAAAAATACGTGGACATGCCTTCGTTTCTTATACCGCATAACCTAAATATATTCCCTCAACCTTCTAACTCCCATGAGTGACCAAGACTGAATTTCTCATTACAATTTCGAAACAACATCAAGCAGACAAGTGATGAGAATAAAGAAAAACATCAATTGGAGAATTATCAGTTGATCCAATAACAAATTCTCCGAAATACTATCATAAGAATTGTATGGCAGTCAGTAAGGAGAATTTCTAGTGGGATCTTGGGGAGTGGAAGGGTTAATATGGATTTTGACATTCGTTCCCTTTTTGTACGACTGCAAACGCTTTTAGCTCTCTTCTGCTTCTTGTTGGACCAAGCATATAAATAATCGGACGGGGGTTTAAAAATGCAATCACATATAGACCGGTCTTGAGGATTTGTCCTTGGTTAATTATTCTTTATATCACATGAGACCGTGTTTAAATTTAGAGATGGGGTAAAATAATCAGATCAAACCACAATCGTTTCGTATATTTGTTTATATACGCTGGCAAATAAACTCTTCACTGATCCAACACTCATACCGTGTTAGGAGGAAAAGTTGCATCTCCAAATATAAAATGGGGCTTTCTATATAACTTTCAACAAGTCAAATTTACAGAGAATGGCCCAGTAATAAACAGAGTATAGCGTGACAGCAGTTTGTTTAATCATTAAGTCTACGCGGCTTTGATCATGTCTGTCTCAGTTTCGCGGAATTAAACCGGAAGAGGAAACAATGACATATTTGAGCCTAAAATCGAATTTCATCATTCAGATTTGTCACCAATACTTCATTACTTCTCTGAAAGCCAGGATCGTGATTAAACAAGAATCTAAAAGAACGTGAGTTTTGATAAAGTAGGAAAAGAAACTTTGTATTTCTCAATGTTTACTTATGCGAATGATCGAAGAATCGCGCGGTGTCGATACGCTTTCCTCGCAAGAAGTTTTGTTTCTGGACTAAGCAGAGTTCGTCAAATATAAGAGTAAACATGTTTAATAGGATGATGCAGTTTTACCGAATCTACCATAAATAGGCCAGAAGTAAAAACAGTTAACGTTAATGAAGACCAATGATCAAATATACCTACGCATCATACCGCGATTAAAGTTTGAATATATTTACCCTCATTCAGCTGCACAAATGAGAACTCTTTCAAGACGTTGGCGTTACTTTTGTTTGCGTGAAGTTAAAGACTATGGCATTCCCAAAGTCATCGTAATGTCCGAAGTGTTAAGTAACTTGTTGCCAGAAGAACAATGGCCAGTTTATCCGAAAGACCGTCGGTAAATTGATCGACAGTTTTACAATCCGGGAATTTACATTTACGCTTGAGTTACGTTGTAACGTTACGTTGTTGTAATAAAGACGGCGATGCAGACGTCGAGAAAACAAACTTTTAACCTAATTTCCCGGAAATGAAAGTTTAAATAAGTCATTCTTTACACGCCTTAGGATTGTTTCCCACTATAAAGTAAGTGTTAGTACCGTTCTAAACGAAAAGAAAATGAGACTATTGGTGAAAAAGTTGTAATTACGGAAACTAAAGTTATAACTACGGATCCAACGATGCATTGTTTATGTTGCTATGCTTACTCATGTAAACTGATTGATAAATAGGATATGATGTAATAATTTAGTTTTAGACAGTTACGCATGATTTAATCAGTCGACCTCGGATCAACTTGATGTTGTTCGCAGTCGGCAAGCTGTTAATAAAAGTTTATTACAGACTACCAGTTACTACTACACCAACGGATTTGTGTTCCAATCCCATCATATTTCGTTGCGTTTTCCGAGTTTTAAATATTTCGTACTAAAACAAAAGCGTTTTCCAGGTTTGAAGTATTTTGTTCTAAAACAAAAAAAGAATATCTGGTGCATGTAACCACTAGAGTAGAACTTTAGTTGGTTTATAACAATGGCACATTTCTGGGAAAGCTAGGGCGAATTGTCGATGACATCAATACTTTAAGAGTGAGAGTCAGCTATTACAACTTTTAAGACATGCTTTTATAATTCTTAACCAAGAGGATTCACTATACTGATTAAAAGGAACAATTCTGTGCTGATTTAATGACAAAGGCGGCCCTCGGGAAGGGGTATTGACTAAAAATATTACAAGCTTTCAAGGCGATTATCACGTTACCAGTGATAGCTACGTAATTTTTCCTTTGGAACGAGTTCGCGCTCCGGCTCCTCTTTAGAGTTTTACAAAAAAAAAGAGGGGTCAACCGAGAGAAATTATGCTGCAGTAAAGCAGTGTGTTTCTAAACAGAACAGGCATTTTTAAGGCTTGTAGACAGTGTAAGATTGCCTCCTCCAAGTCAAGCTATGCCAATTTCAAGCCGACCGAAAAAACTCAAATAGTCGCAGAAATGGCCTAAGAAAATTGTTTTAATGTGGCAACTGCACAAATTTATAAATCTTAAGCTTGGACATCGATATCTTACTTATTGCTCTATTACATATGAATCTATAGAGAAATTAGTTAAAGTCTTTGGTACTATACCGAGAGCATGCTATTGACTCTTCTAGCTACTCTTCTGAAACGACTCATTGGCGTTTCGTGCATAACTTCGTGCTGGCATTTTCAGTCATCTTAGCTTTATTTAGATATAGTTTCCACATCAGACCCTTTGCTTTGGTATCAATTTCTTTGAAATATGGGGTGTGGGCGAAGTAACTCCACACCGTGGTCGAGCGGAAGAGGAAAATCAGTAAATCCAAACTGCAAAGGCAATCCAGGTATCAGCGGTAACTTAAGGTGATATATTCTGTTCAGCATAAATCGCCTCTAAAAAACCATATTTGCAGCTACTTCTACATTAATTTCCTACAACGTGAAGTCGTATATAGCTCTAATCATCATGTGTGCGAGTCTAGCTTAGGTTTTTTTTTTGTCATTTTTTGTCTTTTCGAATTATTTTAAAAACAGCTGCAAAAACGAAAAACATTGACAATCTGCGACTTATTCGTCAAGGTGAAATATCTTAAAAGACGTCAATTACAATGAATCGAATATAACTTGAGAATCTTCTTTCCAATCACTTTTATAAGTATTTTCTTTCAATTTTTGCGGGTCATGTTGTGATTTCTTACATTACTACGCAATTCTCCTCTACTTTTCGAGCTCCAGTAGCTATCGCATCTTTCACTTTTATGGCAGCTCGTTTAATAAAGCCTGGTTTCTTGACTTTCTTTAGCTCGTCTTCAACGTCTTCCAACTTTTTTCCTATTTCTTCCACCATTTGCATTCGAGACTGAGCAGCCTTTTGGTACTCTTCTGTCAAAACTTGGCGTTGTTGCTCAAGCTTTTCCTCCATCTCGCGACGTAGACTTTCCTTTTCTTCTCTGTGCCTTGCTTCCATCTTTTCAAACTTCTCCTTTTTTTCCATGGCAGCTTGAGTTCTTTCCATCTTCTCTTCCTCTCTTCTCTTCTCTTCCTCTTGCCTTTCAACCAACTTAGACAGCTTTTTTATCATCTTGAGGTTTTCCTCGTTCCTTTTTTGCATGTCAAGGAACTGGTTTTGGATTTGCTGATTTTCTTGCAAAAACTGCTCTCTTTCCCTCTGTGCTTGTTGCATATTTGCGTCCATCATGTTGTTCATCTGATCTCTCTGGACTCGAAGATCATTATCCATTTGCTCCCGGAATTTCTTTCTCTCCTCGTTTTGCCTTTCGCTTAACATTTCCATCTGTATAAAAATGCACGATAATTTCAACAACAGTGTACCAAAACGAAATGGTTAACATTTAATAATTATTCGTCGAAGGCAAAGGGAATTTTGTTGAAAAACCTCTGAGACGCAGCCAGTTTCCACTAGAATTCAACTGGTATATATATCTCATTCAATCAGCAACACTTCATATCTTTCTTTTGGAAAGGGTTACTCCAAACTCAGCCGCATATTTTGTGCTTTTCATGATCATGATTGAATTTTTTCGATCGCACTTATCACTTACTGGGTAAAGTTGACAAAACACGGGCAAGCCATTTGAAATTTAGCACCCCTGCGCGCAAGGTGATTATTGGGAGATATGACGCAATGCTCGAACAATCAGCACACGCGCATATCTATGATCACTGGAGCAACTATACTGAAACAAGTTAAACATGGCAACGTTATTGGAGTGTCAAAGTTTCTCTGCGAAAGGTTACGAGTTAGTTTTCTTACGCCAAAATCTCCCACTTCCTTCCGCAAGAAAATAGGGAGAATACACTCAGAAATAATCCAAAGGATAAAGCAACAAAGT
The DNA here is from genome assembly GCF_964200805.1 of Pocillopora damicornis. NCBI lineage: Eukaryota > Metazoa > Cnidaria > Anthozoa > Scleractinia > Pocilloporidae > Pocillopora > Pocillopora damicornis. The sequence goes on from NC_142672.1 coordinate 25,538,072, forward strand.
GTTGATTCATGTGATGAACCAGAGAGAAAATTGATTATCGTACATTGTGTATCTTGCTTTTGACGCGACTACGTCAACAAAAAGGAAATGCTTCTTCGATTAATATCTATGTTTTGAACAGAAGTCTTTCTTACCTCTCTCTTAACTTGACGATTCTCTTGCAGCAAACGCTGTTGCTGTTCCTTCGATATTAGAAGTGGCGAAAAAAATGAAATCAGTTTGATATTCCATGTTTTCAAATAATCATGCGAATTCGTCCTGTATAAATGGTAAATGATTGCGTCAGATCATGCGTTTAATCGAAATAGGCGTGCCCTGGTTGGTCAAATAATTTTCAAATTCTGGCTTCTTGATCCGTCAGTTATTACTCTGAGCACAAGGGAGGGAAAGAAGTTGCAGTTACTCTGTTACTGATAGACTTCCTCCTCTAGAGTTATCTCGAATAAGGATTTCATAATTAGTCAAGCAATGTGGAAATCTGATAATTTCAAAGCATGATAAGGGCATTACCTCAAGCTTTTGTTTTTCCTGCTCTTGAAAGGCTTTGGCAGCCAATTCTTTGGTCAGTCTTTCATCGTAGTCTTTCAGCTGTTGTAAGAGGCTCATGTATTGCTCTTGCTCTTTCATCAATGCCTCAAGAAAGACAACAAATAAGCACACATTTAAGAAAAAAACGATAAAAAAAGAAATCAAAGAATCTTAATTTCAAAAGTAGGATTCCTCTCTTTGGATACAGTAAGTCAAAATCATTGAGTGCAACCCACGTCGATTTTTTTCTTCACCAGCTTGTTAACCGTTAACATATAGATGAATACTGACCAATACTGCATGTATCAGTAGCATTTTTCTAGGAGTATGAACAAACTCAAAACTCCATGGAAAAGCCTGTGAAATTGACGCCTACTAAGCAATCACACGGGAACGATCCGCGAACTGTGCTTTTAAACTAACAATGAGAACTAAGAAGCGAACAATGTACTTTTAAACTAACTAATGAGAACCAGGAAGCGAGCAGGGGGCTTTAAACTAACCAATGAGAGCCAGGAAGCAAACTCTGTGCTCTAGCCAGGCTACCAAGAACCTACGTGTGTGACTTTAAAGAACAAACGATACATAAGGATGAATGCGTCTGTAGATAAGACTGAGTAAAGAGACTAACATTACTGAATATAGGAGAACTTAAGCCCTGAATTTACTTACTGGGTGAAACTCAAAAAACACCGCCTCAATTTCATCTTTTGCGCCGATTGCAGACTTGTGGTAGTCATCTTTAATCAGATTGTATTTTCCAATAATCTCATGAAAGGAAAGCTTGGCTCCCTCTTTTCCCTGTAGTTGCTGTATTACTGGGTCCAGATGCTGCTTTTTGAGCATTGCGAGCAGGTTGTTGCAGAATTCTCTGGTCATTTCTGCATTCGTCTTTCGCCATAAGCGAAACCTTTGACTCAACGATTCCTAAATCGAGAATAACGATACAGTAGAACAGGATATTAAACTGGGAAGTGAGAAGATTTCGTTTGACGCCTCCTTGAGCTTTTTGGACCTGTTTTACTAGGAAAAAGCTTAAAGTAACGCAAACATGAGTTGGCAAGAATGTTAGCACTTCTCTCCTTCATAAAAAAACCGTTTCCTGTTTAAGAATAAGCTTAGTGCATTGCTTGCTTTACTATTTTCTTTATCTTTTTGAGACATAACTTTTCCTAAACATTGAGTGGATTAATCTCCACTTCTTGGTACCGTGAGCCATATCTGCAGTGTGGATACGAGTTAGATGGACTCTAAACGTTAATAACAAAAAGCTCCTTTTTCATCTTTTTTTTTTCGCAAGTTGATTTTACAAGATGTCAGTCTGGGTTATAGATTGCACAAGCAATAATTAAGAAATACTCTGAGACATATCTCCATCAAGGATCATGCAACCCGAATAAAGGCCTAACCTTCAAATTTTTCAGAAACATCTCGATTGTGTTTGTAGATGTTCCTGCCATGTCCGCCATGAAATGGGCTTCACTGTTCTCTAGTGCCATTCCATGACCATTTCGCAGTCGATCACTATCACACGGTAACTTATCCTTCAGTTGTAATGATATGGTGGTGTCATAAGTATTAAGTGCATCTCTCATTGCGTCAGAACATTTCCCCTCCACATACTGATCCCAGGCGTTCGGAATATTCGGGACCATACCAGGCGTGTTGATGGCTTGGACGTAGAGCTGTACCAGTACTGCAAGGCCTGATTAAATAAGAACTATAAATTTGTACTTGCGCTGATATAACACTAACAATAATCTGCGTCATGCTTTGTGAGTAAAGAGTAAAACCATGGTCCACTATTGATTGAATGTGTTTCAAAGCCATGGACCATTCAAGCTTATTTTCAGTCCAGGGTGAGAATATGCCATCGTCATTGTTAGAGCTGGGCTGTTTCAGCACTAAGTCGCGATCTGGATGGAACTGTAAAGTGTAACAAAGGTTGCACAAAACCTTCCATTACCTTCTCCGGTGACAAGTTCTCCATCGTTAACGCTGTTTTTGGGGAGCAGAATTCGCCTCACCAAACTTCTGAAATCTTCCAACCCACTGATGAACAAAGGATTAATGAGACTTTTGTTTTCAGTGATACTTTTTAACACCTCAAGGTCGACGATGGGAGGAGGTAAAGCGAATGCTTCGAAACCAGGAAAGAAGCTTAAGATGCTTTCAGCTACTTTCTGACTTTCTTGGTCAACAGCTGATGAATCCTGAACCTTAAATACCTTCCAAAACAAAATATACAGTTTTCTTTGATGAAATAACAATGGATAAGGTAATCTAAGGAGGCAATATTTTGACAGTTGTGGAAGTTGTGCTTTCACTCATCAATTAATAGCCCTCCGAACTGCAGACTATATTCAATATTTCGTTCAGGAGTTATGCTCAAACTCACCTTTTTCAAGAAGTAGTCCTTAACATTGCTACAGCCTTTTGGAATTGCTTGTGTTACGTCCCTAAGTAGCCATATGAAGAAAGGAAAGGTCTTATGGAAATACTCTGAGTCCCGATGGCTTCTCTTGGTCTCCTGCTTTGTTGTTGATTGCACCTCAATACGATGAGTTAGTTTCACAATGAAACTATATTTATTAAAGAAAATTGTCCAGATTGTACAAGAAATATTAATAGGCCAATTTCGGTGTTTGTACTGAGTTTGGCCTGACCTCAGGATCCTGATCTTCGAGTTAATCAGTATTTATCGTAGCCTAAGCCAAAACGGGTTCTTCCCATTTGTTTCCAGACAAGCTTTACACTTTTCAATTTCTAATGAACTCAACATTGCTATTATCGGAAAAACTATTTTTCACTCTGAGAGAAAACCGACAGCTGTCTATTTTGTTATGAAATTATTTATTTTGTTGTAACGGATTCTTATATGTACAGTTCTGGTAGTCTTGAGTTCGAGTAGCCAATGACCATTTTGGATTCCCGCCTTAAAAATTCACTAAGTTGTCTTCAAGAGGCTCTCTTCTTCACAGATAGTTGACTGACTTGTAATCTTAAATTGCAGTTTAAAAAAACCTTCTAGGGTTAAAATAAACATCTCGTTGTTGTTATTGCATTTGAAAGGATACTCCAGTCCCTTAAGATCACTCCTAGTTGGAACGCCTTGTGAATTGTAGATCAAAACTGAGGCTAACAAAACTGTTAAAGTGAAGATCTGGTTATCATCACGTCCTTCTTCAGTTACTGCATCAATTCCCTCAGAGTCCAGCAGCACTATTGTGATTTCCTGGCCTTTAGCATCCTTATGAGAAATATGTCGATTACATCTTCATACCTTGCCAAATTATTATAAATAACAAAAGAAAATCAAAATAATGATCCGGCAAACCCTGAACTTGTCCGGCACTATCCATAACCAGATTCCCATGGTTTCCGGTTCCATGTCATGCCCAAGAGGGAATACTTGTGGTTGATTGAAGGCCTCGCTGAGTACAAAGGACTTTCCTTTTCTGTATGGCCCGGCAATAGACACCACACATACTGGACCTAGATGATCGTTGATTGCAAGAATTACACAAAGGACTGGTCTGCTACAAAAAGCTAGGGTACAAATACTTCGATTCCATAATTTTATGTGTCCACTCATTTGTAGATCACAGATTGCAACAGGTGAGTGCATCCTTCTTTTCATTTCATTTTCTCTTCTCTTATCATAGTTAATGTGTACAATGAGCATAGGAAAAAAACTTAAGAAAAAATGAAAATTTATTTCGCAACGTTCGATTGTTTGAGCTATATCTATTTAATTCTTCCTCCTCAGGAATTATCAAATCTCCAGGTATTCCGTTTCATATTGTGACTTATCCATCTTTGGTGAATTGTTCGTGGAAAATTCAAGCGAGAAGTTAAAAAGTTGCACCATTTTGGACATAATAAAGAAAACAATTTTTAATGACGTTAGTCACGCTGACCATCAGCCAGAACGGGGTTAGCATGCAAATATGTTGTAAGTTTGATTAGTAAGTTTACAGTTTACCTTTAATCCTCCGGAGGTTTTCAAGTGCTTCATCTACCACATACAGTGAGGTTCGCATTTCTCCTGTTTTGATGTACTGGCCTGAGCTCGAATCCCATTTACAGTTGTTTGGCAGGCAAAGTGGAGTTGCCTTTTTGGTTCCAGCTTGCGAATTGCGACCTGTTTTCCCTTTAAAGCCCAACATATTTGAGAAGAAACTCTGCCACACTTATAAAAACAAATTCCCTTATCTATCAAATGTAGGTTGTCAACATTAGAAGATTAAAGTTTGCTTATTTGGTTCAATCAATGGAAAATGAAGTGTAAGGCATTTAAGGCTACAATTTGGAAATAAACAGTGCGGAGGTTCATAGAAAGCATAAATACCGACGTCAACGTACTCTTTAAATCTGGACCCAAAGCTTGAGTGGTTCGTTGAAATTCAGTCTGAAGCGGCTCAACTGTTGGTTGTGTCTGTGCTCTTTGGCTGCCCTGTTGCTCCAGACGGGAAAGCTCAAGTGCCTTGACTAACGCCTCGTCCTCATTTTCGAGCTGATATTGTTGTCTCCAAGACTATAATTAGGATATAAAGTAAAAATTTAACGGTTAGCTGACTGACGAAAAAGTTAAAAGAAACGAACGAAGCAACAAAAGGAACGAAGCAACGAAGCAACGAAGCAACGAAGCAACGAAGCAACGAAGCAACGAAGCAACGAAGCAACGAAGCAACGAAGCAACAAAACAACGAAGCAACGAAGGAACGAAAAAACGTATGTGATGCGACCTTCTCTCTACTTAGCGAGTAAGATATTTATCAACACGTTTGTAACGAGCGATGGTCACGATAATAGTGCCAATGACATCGAGGTCATTAGTTATAGGTAATTGTACTACATGATAAAGCATTTCATTCCACCGCGTTAAGCAGGTGTCTGTGTGATACATTATGGGTAAGTAGTCACATAATTTGTGTTCCCTTTGGTAAAAGTAAGCAGTGAATTTTCTGAGCCCGTGGGGTGAGTTCAATTTGTTGTCTGAAAAAGTCGCAATAATAATTATACATGGAGAATAAAACACAATGAATCAAAACAGATGAAATTTTGACAGTGCGTGCTTTAACTTTATTTTTTGGTATTCAACTGAATGTTCAAATTAAAACTTGACAAGGTCATCGTCAAAAGACATTCAACTGTATGTGTTATTTGGGAACGTGTAATCTGTAATTTTCATTCGTGATACAAATTTGCATCCGTTTTGCATGAGAATGACAGTCTTTCTGGCCGATTAGAGCCGAAAAATTTTCTCCATCTACATCTATATAAACTTGTAATTTAACACTTCTCTAACAAAATCAAGTGAGAAATACTCAAAATGACTTACATCCATTGTTTCCTGCGTGCTTACTCTCCGAGAAACCACTAAACGTTGGTTTGGTAACTGCTGAGACACCTCAGTCTTTCTAAATTCTAAAATTAAGAAAAGAAAAACATTAAACATCTGTAAATACACCATTTCTCTGTTTTCTTGCCGACACTTTATAAAATAAGGTAACTTGAAACACTTTCTACGAAGAGATGACGACAAACTTTCAATGAGCGGCTTGAGGAAATAACTCGGAAGTATACAGAGAAGGAAAGGATCGCTTCTCTGAATTCGATATCTTTGAAACTATCATAAAACACTATCCAGTATTTTGCTGTTGGAATCGATATGTGTATTCAATCTTGTTTAGAAACCAACAACCCTGCTTACTCTTAGTATACTTTCATGCCTAGCAACGAAATTCTGTCGCTGCCGTTACAAGTTGATTACGAAAAGGTCGATCAAGTTGCCTTCATCAATTTGATCCTCTAATATGGAGAGAGTATTACATAGTGAGAAATAGAGTCCCGTTTGAAAGCCACCTCTTGATAATTTAACCCTGAAGCCAAAATTCCAAACCTCTTGAAGACTCACACTAGATGAAGGCAAGCTAATATGATCTCTCTCATCAAATCTCGACAAAACAAAGAATCAACTAATGAAAGCTGATCCAAATTAAAGAGTTAATTTTGTGCAAACGAACTACATACCCTTAGGTAGGTTTCATTGACATCGCTCAGCGATGGAGTATTCAAGTAATTCTGCTGCTCTATTTGCATGGAAGCCTCCACTAGGGTTCTTTGTGTTGTTAGTTTTGTTCATGACGTCACAGAACTTTGTTGCTAGGTCACCTAACTCTCAGTTAATAATTGTTCGAATTTAATTACGAAGCAGTACTCAGGGTTTTATTTGATGTTTTATTGGGCCAAAAAACCGCTTTATTGTTAGTATATGGTGATCTACAGAGATTAGATCATTCGCCTTCGACTGTAGTTTTGATTGAAATCCAGTTAAATACAGGAAATCAAGATCGCTTTGCAATTTTCGTTGATTCATCGCAACTATGCATGCGATCTACGTACGTGTCTGTTGAAATGACAGACGGAAAGCAAACGAGGTACTAATCGCCAAAGGTCAGGTCAGTTAACGGTAATTTGTGTTATTTCTGTACGCTGTTTTCGTCTCGCATTCTTTGACAGACGCGGGCTGCAAGAACAAACCTTGAAAGGCTCGACTTAAGACTTCTGTTCGAACATAATGAGCCCCCAGTCACACTCACGGATTCTCACGGCCGAATGTGGCGGCGAAAGAAACTGAAGCAAACAGAGATATCATGGTGTAGTGAGACTAGCATCTTTTTTCTCCTCCCTAAACATTTTTGTTTCCCGTTTTGACTGAGCCCTCACTGAGCCTTGAGAAAAAATGAAATGAATAAACAAACAGATCATTTTTAAGAGGCCTACTGAAAACAAAGAAATTTTAAAAACAATTTTTAATAACTTACATCCGAACAACCCGGATCTGTATATTTGGTAATAATTTGTCGTGATGACTAGAGAACTTTTTAAACAGCATCGAGATCATGAAGCAAAGTTTCCTCGAAGATAAGGCTGCATAATGCCAGTGAAACATCCGCGAAGGTATGCTTTTAGAAAACTATTTTCCGTCATGTAAATTTGTTTGAAGAGATCGCCGATTTTTCTTCTTCCAAGGCAAACAAAATACGCATCAGTCTAAGGAAGATTTCTATTTTTTTTACACCGCTTAAAAAAAACAGTCGATAACAAGATATCGGAAGCTCAGAGTCATCAGAGATCAACATCGCGATCATGAATAGATGTAAATCGGTTAAAAGATTTGTTGCGGTTGACTGAAAGGAAGTTAAGGAAAATGTAACTAGAATGAAATCACTGAACATCAACATACGTTTTGTATTTGCACTGTTTTAATTACTGCATAAAGGTTAGTCTAGAAATTTGGAAACATTCATGCTTCAAGCCCCTAATCCAAAAGGATTAACACGCCCCCATTAGACGTCTCTCTTAGAAAAGGCAGCGCTAAGTTGATTTGGCCTTCCAGCACTAGCTTAGCAAAGACCTCGGATCTACCAAGGTGGGTCCAAAGACTTGAGTTTTCCAATGCGACTTGAATAATCCTCCCTTAGCGTAATCACTTCCTGATCTCGCCATCCTTCCAAAGAACAAGACGTTTAGATAGAACTTCTTGATGGTCTTTGGCTTCAGACTTTATGGCTTGGCTTTTGAAGTGCGACAGATAGGAGTACAAAGGCGGCTTTCAGTGACATGCTGATTGTCAGGGCTGTTATTCCACTCATTGATATGCAGATTAATTTGATCGATAAAATCCCTTCCTGCTCTGCTGTATGGCACAAGGAGTACGTTTTTTCTCCAAGCTGTGATCTCGTCATAGGCCTCAATTATATCTGATGTTGAATAGAAAATTGCAGTTTCATCGCTTTGTTTCCCCCACCTTATGACAAATGGTTTGTTTACAGTGTTAAACTCTCGAAGACATTCAAGCATAGCATTGTTCTCGTTTCGCTCTGTCTGATCATCCCCTAGGAAGTTATGAGTGCCACTAGTCGTATGCAAATCTTGGTTTGATGTTGCATGCAGATTAGCATATTGAGATTCCCTCTCTATTTCTTCGCGATTGAATAAATCCGTAGTGTACACTTCTGAATTCGCTTCCGTCTAACCATCCAAAGAAACAAAAGTTACTTGGGTATAATTAGTTACATGTCCCTCGGTTTGAGAAGTCATTGCTTGATTGTCTAAGCCCTGATCCATAGCTTTTCCGAGTCTTGCCGCTTGATCGCGTAAGTTCTGAATTGAGAATCCAAAGCCATCATAGCTTTTCGCGTCCCATAACGCCATCCTAAATGTAATACAGCCTTTTTTCCTACCGTTGCTATCAAGTGGATAGCTGGCTGGTTCATCTGTGTCATGGCCGCTGCTTCTCGTTTGCATCACAATAAGTCGGCGTCCATTTGGACTGTCCATTTCCGTCTGGGTTTTGATTGCCATCCATTCGTCATGCCGTCATTATTTTCGTGGATTGCAACCATTCTCTTTAAAAAAGGTTTTGCAGGTTTTGGCTTCGTCTCTTGCTCCTATTACTACTGTTCCCCAAACTGTGCTCGATTCTTATCCCTTTTACTCGCTGTTTTTAGGCTGTTTACGGGCAACTTTCAAACTTGCTTCCTCGTCCGCCATCTGCTGCCATCTCTGCTGCCATTTTATATTTAAAAAAAATTGTTTTATTTAAAAAATTACTTTAAAAAAATAGAGTAATCAAAAATTGTTTTAAAAAAACCAAAAAAGTAATTTTAAAAAAATTCAAAAATTTAAAAAGTTATAAAAGGAAATGTTCGAAAATTGTTTAAAAAATTATTTAAAAAAATTTAAAAAATGATTTTTAAAAAATAATTTAAAAAAAAAAATTAAAATTTTCTGTTACTAATCGTTCAATACCAACTTAATCAGTACTTAGCAAGTGAATATCTTTTATACAAGACAAATAAGAAAAGTATTAATCCTTTGTCAATGATATGTAGATTGTTATAGCGCACAAGTAACTAACCTGTGAACCATCAGGGTACAATTCGTCGATTTCTACCATGAGAGGTTACGTTCCACGAAACTTTTTTAATTTCAGATTTGATTATTTGCTAGATAATCCCGTTGCAATTATTGTAATTTCTTCATAATATCAAGATATCAATTTTTTTTTTTTTAAAATTATAAAAGAAATTTTTTTTTTAAATTTGTTTTTAAAAATCAATTTTTAACAAAGTAATTTAAAAATAATTTATTTTTTTTAAATTTGTTTAATATCAAATCAATCAGTACTTAGCAATGTGAGTACCTTTTATCCAAGACATTTAAGGAGAGTTTGAATCCTTTGTCAGTGATATGTAGATTGTAATAGCGCACAAATAACCAACCTTAGAACCATCATACACTTCATACTTTTATTTTATTTTTTCTTCTTACATATTTACAAGATATTCCTTTGACCTGCCCATAACAAGTGCTAATCGAGACGGGTCGATTTTTTTCTTTACTAACTTAATTTAGTTACACTGGAAATAAAACGGAAATGAAAAAAAAATATGACATAAAAGGAAAAAAACAGATACACTAGAGAAGAAAAAAGGAAAGTGACAGATGTTCATTGTAAAGGAGAAAAAGTCCTGGAGTTTCTAGGTGTACGAAAAATATTGTAGAACTGGTTCAATTTGATTCAATTTCGCTATGTTTGAATTTTAGCATTATCTCGTCAGGCTCCATAAAAGAATCTGCAGGGAACAATTCAACAATTTCTACCATGAGAGGTTACGTTCCATGAAACAGTTATTCGTTAGAAAATTCCGTTGCAAATATTGTAATTTTTTTTATATCAAGATGTAATTACCAAAGTCGCATCTGATAACAAGGCCTCCTTAATCAAGGTTATTTCTATGCTCTGCAGTGATGAACATGCAAATTCTCCTTGCAACTCAAATACATTATACAGTAACACAAGATGAGAATAAAGAAACACTTTCTCAGCTGGAAGGTTTCATCTCGATGTAACCCCAAATTCTTTCAACTTTTCTTGAATGAAATGTGTGCCTGACAGAAAGGAGAATAACCTACTAGATCTTAGGAGTGAAATGAGACATAAGGAGATGATGCCACCTATCGAGTTTATTTCTGAACAGAGAGCCACAGCTGTACGTTCACGTTCATTTATTACTTCAAGTCGGGGTACAGAAGGACGAGAGTTCTTTCAAGAACAGTAAGTCGTACTGTTTTTCGTTTTTACATCTAGAATTTTAGTAAATGCCACAACTACCTTTCTAGAGACATTTTAGATTTTGTCTTTTATAATCGTAAGAGAAGGGTGCAGCACAAGATTCTAAGGCAATTTAAGAAATTCGTTTGTCCTAATTTTCAAACTTGAATTCCACTTTATTGTTAAGACCTGTTAAAGATGTGGTTAACTTTGCCTCGTAACTTCTTTACATTTGGTTATCTCATATGGTCATGAAATCAAAGGAATGATATTGAAAACGTTCGCAGCTTTAAGCATTCCTTCAAGTATATGAACTTAGAACGGATTGTAAAAAAAGCACTCTTGTGAGCTTTTTCCTCATTTTGATTTTGGTTTCTGGTAACGGCGCCGTGCGTCCCCCTGCAAATGGGTAGGTACGTGATGAACCGATCAGAACGCATATATTAATTGATAACTTTCCTGTTTTATGCTTTCTTCAAAGATTTTGCCTGATAAAAATTACATAATGGACAAGAAAATTTTGCTCATCGTCATTATCATCAACTCTGGTAAGTAAACTTACATCTCTAAAAGAACTAAAAATTTCGTTGAATTTATTCAGCTTTTAATAGAGATGCCAGGACGATTGGGATGATTTCGTCACATTGTCTTTGTAAGAATATCAGTTCCGTTTTTGAAAAATAAGTCGAGAAAACCATCAGACGAATTTATATTTTGACACCACCGTTAAATTTTTTGCACATCAACGAATGCTCAAAAATTCCCTGGCTTGTTGTCCACTTACATAGAATGACACTTTCCTATTAGTGCTCAAATCGGGCTTGTGTTAACCAATCGCGTTCGAGAATTTTGTTATAGTTTTGATAAAAAAGAAATTGATAGATGCCCTTTGAATAGAGACATGATTTGCTATGAATTACTACCGTTATCACATCACAACCAAGCTCTAATAGATATCAGTACCGTGGTGAATCCGCTTTCACAATGTATGGAAGAACAACATGGACAATTCTATGTCCTAAATGAAGAATTATGTTGATGTTAGGAGGGAAAGAGGAATTTATAAAAGAAAGCGTTCATTAGCAGCCTAAATCCCTAGACATGGCTATTAGATTGTTTACGATATTTCAGAAAGTAAATATATTTTTTAATATTTTCTTCAGTCTCAGTGCAAGCCGCGGACATCTGTCATCTGCCACCAGAATATGGTCTATGCAAGGCATATATGCCCCGCTACTATTTTGACCCGGCGGTTGGGGAGTGCAAAGAGTTCATTTATGGAGGGTGCCAAGGAAATGAAAACAACTTCATGACTAAAGAGGCTTGCGAGGCTATGTGCTCCTGAGTAATCAAGACGTACTGGTACCGGACATAAATTTAGGCGAGTAACAATTTTACCGCGGAAACATAGAAGATTTGAGTTTGACACTGACTTAATGTCGACTGTCAGGTCAAATTATCGTCAAACCCCAAAATTTCCTATATTAATGGCTTTTCCTAACTTAAGCATGACTCATTTGGTCACCTAAGGCGAAAAATAAATTTGCTCGTACAAAGCTCAGCGTTTGCTTCTTCTAAAATAATATTCCGCTGATAACTTACACTAAAGGTAAAGCGGGCTATTTTGGTCGGTCCTCGATATATTCTCATGAACATGGGCCAATGAAGGGTGTGCGACTTACATGCATCTTACATTAGAAGGGGCTTTATAATCTTACGGAATAATTGTTTTCTTCATTTTTACAGGATACGGCTTTAGCTTAGTCTCAAGATACAACAGAGTATGACAACAAGACACAGCGTAAATCCTTTCCTTGTTGTCCCAAACATTTTGGGAATGATAAAAGGCTAGCAATAGGAATAAGTCAATAAAAAATAAATCAAAATGTAATCCTTATTGTGATTTTACTGACTCAAGTTTAGTTGCTACTGAGAAGTTTTCCACGATTGCAAAATGTGTCATTTAAGTTTCACTGTTACACAATTGAAGCCGATAAAACATTGTGACGGAAAACGGGCCATGTTTTACAGAGGAGAGCCGTCTCCCTGACATTACAGGAAAAGGTTTCCTGTATGGCCCGGCGATGGACACCACACATACTGGACCTAGATGTTCCTTGATCGCAAGAATTACAGAAAGGACTGATATGCTACAAAACGCTAGTGTACAAATACTTTGATTCCATGCTTTTGCGTGTCTGCTCATTTGTGGATCACAAATTGCAACAAGCCTGTGTATCCCTCTTTTCACTTCATTTCATTTTCTCTTGACAAAGTTGATG